>NW_020230594.1:0-238569 GCF_003227715.2 Harpegnathos saltator | reverse complement strand
CGAGGAGGAAGGAAGTACCTCAAAGGACAGACCCGGGGAGGCGGCCTCGTTAGTCTAGTGAGACAGTCGAGCGTATGAAGTCCACAAGGCAGAGTTCATGTGGTCTAATTCCTCTACATGAGCGCTGCCGAATGGCAACACCCGGTGGAGCGCGTGGCGGACCCCGCGGGTCCCGGTTCTGTCGTCGGTGGGGGTCTTTTGGATGCCGGGGGCGAAGGATAGTCGGCAACGGTGGGCTGCACTCACTGATCCGTTAGGCCGAAGTCCCGCGGCGCCTGGGGGCTCGCTCGGCAGCGGGGCGGGGGTGCTCTCGGGAGACGGGGCGGGCTCCTTCCTGGGTGTAGGATGGCTAGCCATCCAGAATGAATGTGTGTGTGGGGGTGGGGACCGGAGGGGGCTGGAGACTCCGCCTATCCTCGATGGGTCGGGGCTGTGACGGCGGTGGATGGGCCACTTCGTCACAGTGCCGGAGAGGATAAGCGTGACGAATGAACCAGCTTAGGTCGCCTCTGAAGGGGGGTTTTCTGGGTGCCGGGTGGGTATTCCTTGAGGAAACTTGGGGGATGCACTCATCGGTGTCCCAGTCTTACTCCCATGGAAAGGAGCTGGCCGCAGTTACGGGCGTATGGGTCGTGGAGGTATGCCACCGTCAGAGACGGTGCCGCTGCGTCGCACCGCGTGGGCTGGGCGGGCGGGGGTAGGACGGCCGACTCCCCAGGTCAGGCTGTCTGGCCCCTGCTGGCCCGGTGTGTGTGGGGCGGCAATGTGACGCCGATGACGGTGACGAAACCTCCTGTATGCACTACTGCAGGGCTGGGAGACTCCCGCAGCTGGCGTCCCCTGCGCCTCGACCGGCCCTGAAAAGGGTGCATGCGGACACACGATACCGCGACCGGAAGCAGTTCGACCAGCGCATGCCAAAAGTGGCATGACAATTACGGTGCCTGGATTGTGAGCGAGATGGATGAGGTTCACCACTCACCATTTAACATGCAACCAAGGGCACAACACCCGGTGTCCGGGAAATCTGGAGCACACAGTCGGGGGTTATCCGTCCGAAATGGAGTACCCTGGTGTTCGACGGCTGGATATAGTCGGCAACGGGAAACCGCAGGTGGCGGGCGACCTGATCCGTCAGGCAAAAGCCGCCGGGCATTGGGGCCCCTTTCGGAGTGGATGGCCGACGACTGTGCCAGGTTACTGGGCATTGGGTGGGGAAGGGTACCAGAAAGAGTCCCCTTTTTCCCCCGTGGGCGCCTTGTGGTGAGGGGGCTTGCGTGCCCTGATGATGTACAGAGCTGTACCGGCGGGGGCTTTCAGCCCTGGCAGGTTCTACCATGCGGAGAGATCTGTACAGAGGGCCAGACTAAGAGCGTCCATAATACTCCTGGATGGGCAGCTGCCTCCAGGTTTTAACCAGGGTCTGGAGGGTCTCACTCGTGGGGCCCAAAGGACCCTACAACGCGGCAGAGCGGGCTCGTTAGCCTGGTGAAAGGCAGCTGGTCTAGGGGAAGGAAAACCCGAAATCAGACCCGAGTGGGCCGGGCTCGTAACAATCCGGCACCTGGATGGATTATATATGACGACTACAAGGACAAACATCTCGGTATTCGGACCCGAGAACCGGCGTGGGAGGGTAGTGTCCGGCCCTCACCATGTCGTCATCGAGCGACGGGCTGGTACAGGGGTTGACCACGGGCCCTTGTACTGACATGGATACCGTGAAGCGTCGCGGCGGGGAACAGGACCTGGTCCTCGGCATGTCGTTAAGACACGACAGGTCATCCGAGAGTAACAGCTCTGAAAGGAGCAAAAGTCAGACGAAGTGCGGTAATCACGAGAGTGATCCGCACTCTGACGTGGAGCACGCCAGCCGGTCCTCCTCCGATCAAATTCGGAGAGACTGCTTCCACCGGGGAGCGCGTCAGGTGGAGCCCACGGGTCACAAAGGGTTGCCACATACCGAGGGAGATTTCAACCCGGCGTCCAGCAGCCGGAAGGGCGGTTCCCACCGGGGAACTCGCCGGACAAGCTCCCGCATTAAAAAGGAGCGAGTGTCCCGCGCGAACTATTCCCCGGAGAGTGACGGGAAGCACTCCTCCTGCCGGGGAGGAAGTGAGACCAACTCGTCGGGTGAGGAGTGGTCCCACGAGGGAAGTAGGATGACTAGGAGGACGGGGTTTAACATCCCCATCCCGACACTGGGAAATTCGAAGCCTGGCCCCCTTTCTAGTAAAGAGGGTGCTCGGGCGAAGGGGGGAACCGTGTGCTCGGATAGTGGGAAAAGGACTACGTCTGGGAAGCCTACGATTAGGTCTGACGTGGTCCTCTCCCAACGGTCCAAAATACCGGTGGTTAGGGACGAATTGGGCAGATTTGTTGCCAGGAAAAAGGATCCTGAGACCACTACAACTGCGGCCATCTCCATCCAGGCCACTGGCACCGGGAAAAGGAGGAGGGGAACGACGAGTGGAGGTTCGTCCTCGTCGGTTGCCATCGTGGAGCAGCCCACACAGACGAAACCCCCCCATTCTTGTTCCAGACAGGGATCCCAGAGGGCGTGAACCGACACATGGCCGCTATGTCGGCATACGATACGTCAGGGAGGAAGCGGCCAAGAAGAGGAGGAAGAACGTGGAAGCTCGCCTCGAGGCGGTGGTGGCGGACCTCCTCGGCAGAGGTATCCTTCGGTCTCTGAAGGATACGAGGCCTGCCGAGGAGGTCTTTAAGGACTCTGCCTCGAGGGCACTTCTTCGAGAGACGAGAACACCAGAACTGGCCTCGGAGGTGGGCCGGCTCTTGGAGCCATAAGGCTTGTGGCACGAAGGTCCAACACACTTAAGGGGACCTTCGTGTCACTTATGAACCGAGCAGTGGCCACCTCCGAGGCCGTTATGACAACCCTTCTGGCGAGAGTTGCAGCCTACGGTGAAGAGGGAGAGCCAGCGGCGGCAGCAAACAGGGAGGCTGAGGAGATGAGGGAAGAACTGAGGATGCTCAGGACTCAGAACCGAAGCCTGGAGGAAAAGCTTGCAGCCAAAGAGATCGAGACAGGTCCGGCACCGGCGCCGCAGTTAAATGTCCGGACTTATGCTCAGGCGGCTAGAAGTGGAGCTTCGTCACTGAAGGAGGAGCCCCGACCGGGGCCTTCTAAGAAGAAGAAAAGGAAGGTGCAGAGGAGACCAATTGTAGAAAGCTCCTCTAGTTCCTCGGAAGAGGTTTTCAAGGGGGGCTCCAGTGGTGTGACCCGTCGTACGACGACACCATGCCGCTGGATGCCCCCCCACCGGTTTTGAGACCTCCGATAGGAGGAATCAGAAAAGAGCTCGACGAAGACCTGGCCAAGCTCAATTTAAGACCGGAAAGGGAAGAGGCCTACAAGGCGCTATCCAGGGGGATAGAATACTTCCTGGAATGTAGGTAAAGGTTGCAGGAAGACAGAGGTTTGTGGGTTCCCAAAATGGAGAACCTCGAACAGATCCTCTGTCCCCCCTCTGCTCCGATTCCTACGAAAGGGAAGACGCCAGCCGACTCGACCGAGGAAAGAAAAATGGGAGCAAACCAGAACCCAGCTCCAATAGGAAGCAAGAGGACGGAGGCGGAGAAGAAGAGGGAGGAAAAGAAGAGGAAGGCCGCCAATAAGAAAAGATGACGGGCCCAGGAGAAGCTCCAGGCAGCCAGAAAGGAGGAAGGTTCTCCCTCAAGGAGAATGAAGCCCCCTAACAAGGAGAAGAAGCCCCAAGGCGAGGGTAAACCGAAGAAGGAGGAAGGGGCTGCCCGAACACCAGGCCAGAGGCGGGAGGAGAGAGGGCTCCCTCCCTCTCTCCCTCCGACCGTATCTCAACCTATGTCTGTTCCAGGAGAGACATGGAGCAAGGTGATCGGAAGGAGGGAAAAGAACAAGGCGAAGCAGGAGCCGAAGAGGAAAGAAGCGGCTCCTCGACAACAGGCCTCCGGTCCCAGGTGGGGGAGGGGGGGCAAAAGTAGTGGGAGTGGTGCTAAAGCCGCCTAAGCGGCCGTCACCATAACATGCCCTGAGGGATCTTACAAAGATTTTATGACCGAGGCCAGGCGCCGGATCAATCCAGAGGAGCTGGGCATTCCGGGGGCCTTGCGAATTCGCGCGGCCCGAACGGGTGTCCTGCTGATCGAGGTGACTGGTCTCGGCTCAGGGCCCTCCGCCGACCGATTTGCCGAGGAGCTCGGCAAGTTGGCGGCGGAGAAGGGCCCCGACTATCGCGTCCAAAGGCCAGTGAAGATCGCATCTGTGCGTATCACTGGCCTGGACGCGACGGTCGGGGCAGAAGAGGTGGCGGTCGCAGTGGCCAAGGCTGGGGGATGCCTGCCTGCGGAAGTTTCTGTGAGCAGGTGCAACCTCACCCAAAGAGGACTGGCCTCAACAGTGGTGCGGTGCCCGCTCGCGGCAGCCAGTAAGGCAGCCGCGACGGGGTGGGTACGGATTGGCTGGATCCGCGTCGGGGTGATGGTGCTGCCCGCCCGCGCCGAGTTCTGCTTCAAATGCTTGGAGCAGGGCCACGTGCGCGGGCGGTGCGGGAACGCCGTCGACCGCAGCGATGCCTGTTATCGTTGCGGTAACCCCGGCCACCGCGCCAAAGAATGCGAGGCGGTAGCGGCCCACTGTCCTGTCTGCGCGGGACTGGGAAGGAAAGCCGACCACAAGGTCGGCGGTCCTTCCTGCCGCCCCCTCACTGGGAAGGAGAGGAGGCAAAGGAGGAGGATGGAGACCAGACCCGGAACAGACGGGGGGGCAACTGGGGCTGCCCCCCCCAGCCAACGCTAAGGACGGATCAACCTCCTCCACTGAGAAGGAATCAGGAGATAGGGAGGAGGATGGGCAGACCTCCCCCAACGAGGGAGGAGAATCCAACGACGGCGGAGGCGGTGCCTGACCGCGTCCTGGACTCCGTCGCCATGGACGTTCCGGAGGAGGTGAAGCCCCGGCGAGAAAGAAGGAAACGCGGGGCAATGGAGGCGGCGATACCAATGGCGGAGTTTGGAAAGGAGGGGACCTTGACGTGGAGCTTGTCGCCATCCCGGGAGGATCAGGTGAGGTGGGTGGATGCTAAAGCTCCACCCCCAACGACCGTAGAAGGGAAGCCAGAGGACGCGCCATCCCTGGCTTCCTCAATATGAGCCCTCCCCTCTTACTCCCTAGAGGTGGAGGGAACACAGGTAGGGACCCCCCACACAGCCTCGGAGGAGGCAATGGAATTAGCAGTCTCTGCGGAGGCATCAGTCCTGGAGGCCACAACAGCTGACGCTCCCTCTGGAGAGGCTGAGGCGGCTTCTTCGCCACCAGAGGCCTCCCCGGAAGGAGTGGAGGAGGAGCGCCTGGAGGAGGCATGAAGGCCTGGCTTTCACGCTCCTCCGGGTCTCCCAAGCCAACCTTGGCCGCGGCGCTCGGGCCCAAGACCTGTGGATACACAGGCTTGCGGAACTGGGCGCCGGGTTGGGGGTGGTCACCGAGCCGCACTTCATCCCGGTTGGTAACCCCAACTGGCTGGGTAGCAAGTGCGGCTTGGCGGCCGTGGTGGCCTGTCCCGCAGCGGGTCCCCCCCTGTTCGATCAGGAAGAGGGGGACTCGTATGTGGCGATTGACTGCGGGCCCGTCACTGTGGTGGGGTGTATCTCCCCACCACAGGAACAAACAGGGCCGCGGCAAACTTGCCCGGATTGAGAGGGTCCTAGGCAGGATCGGGGATGTGGTACGTAAGTGCCACCCCCGACCTGTCGTAGTTGCCGGGGACTTTAACGCCCACTCGGAAAAGTGCGGCTGTAGTCCCCGGCAGCGGGACCCTCGGGGCAATGTCGTGGCCGACTGGGCGGCGGGATTGGGCCTCGTGCTCATGAACACTGGGTCCACCAGCATCTGTGTGCGGCCGGGGGAGGCGAGTCAGTCATTGACCTGACATGGGTCTCCCTCTCGGCTGCCCGGAACTTCCGGGAGTGGGTGGTGGAGGAGGAGAGGGAATCACTGTCTGATCATAGATATGTGATGTGGTCTCTCCGACTCCCCACCCCTCACCGGGTGCTGGCCTGCCACCCTGAGGAGGGGGACTTTTCCCTCCCCAAACGATGAGCCCTCGGTCGATTAGACGTGGACAGGTTCCAGGCGGCCGTCC
The DNA here is from genome assembly GCF_003227715.2 of Harpegnathos saltator. Lineage (NCBI taxonomy): Eukaryota > Metazoa > Arthropoda > Insecta > Hymenoptera > Formicidae > Harpegnathos > Harpegnathos saltator. The sequence goes on along the minus strand of NW_020230594.1, from coordinate 232,426 downwards.
TCGCGGCCACCTGGCATCTCGGAAGAGAGCCAGGTGAACGGGACCCCCTCCCTCCCCAGGAACTGGCGAGGGAGGTAGTGGGAATTGTGGCGTCGGCATGCGACGTCGCGATGCCCCGGTCCCACCCCCGAAAGCGCCGGGCGGCATACTGGTGGACGCAGGAGATTGCGGAGATCCGCGACTCCTGCGTCCGAGCCAGAAGGCTATATACCAGTGCCCGACGCGATGAGGAGGGGGATGTCGCGGGGATAAAACGGGATTACCCTAATAAAAGGGAAGCCCTGAAGGCCGCCATCAAGGAAGCCAAGGAGAAGGCCTGGGAACGACTGGTGGACTCCCTAGACGAAGACCCGTGGGGGCGCCCATACAAACGGACGGTCGGAAAGATACGTCCATGGGCGCCCCCTCTGACGGAGTCGATGGACCCCCAAGACCTCGAGGGGCGCCTCGACACCCTCTTCCCGAGGGTGGAGAGGGCCCCTCCCCGGCTCCGCGTCCCGGAATTACGGGACGAGGACTGGAATGAGGACCTGGGGGTTTCACTAGAGGAGTTCGCCAGGGCCAGGAAGAGGTCAAGGGCAAAGCCCCGGGCCCCGACTGTATTCCTGGCCGCGCCTGGGCCCTCGCCCTTGGCGAAGGGAACCTGTCCGCAGCCACGCGGGACGTTCTGCAGAAATGCCTCAAGGAGAGAGTCTTCCCCCATGAGTGGAGGAGGGCCAAGTTGGTCCTCCTCCCTAAGGAGAGCAAGACGCCCGGTGGAGCGCCAGCTTTCAGGCCGATATGCCTGCTGGACGAGGCGGGCAAGATGCTCGAGCGCATCATTGCCGACCGCCTCGTCCAGCACATGTCCCTGGAAGGGCCGGACCTCCACAGCAACCAGTACGGGTTCAGGCCCGGACGCTCTACGCTGGATGCCATCCAGTACGTCCGGGACCTGGCCCGTACCGCTGTGGAGGAGGGGGGCAGGGTGTTGCTCGCGGTGTCTCGACATCACTAACACGTTCAACACCATGCCTTGGCCGGAGATTGGACGGGCCCTCGAATATCACGGGGTGCTCGTCTATCTCCGACGCATCCTGTCGGCCTATTTCAGAGACAGGGACCTCGCCTACTCCGGGAGAGGCGGGGTCCAAGGCTGGCGCCGAATGGAGCGTGGTGTTCCGCAGGGGTCCGTACTGGGCCCCCTGCTATGGAATATCGCGTTCGACCGGGTGCTGCGCTCTCCCCTTCCCCTCGGCGCCCACGTAGTCTGCTACGCAGACGATACGTTGGTGCTCTCCGAGAGGGAGAATTGTGGGGAGGCTCGCCTCCGAGCAGAGACGGCACTCAGCTCGGTGGTGGGCATCATCAGAGACCTCGGGCTGAAAGTGGCCCCCCAAAAGACCCAGGCGATGCTGTTCCATCGCCGTCGGGGTGAGGGGAGGCCACGAAAGGCCCGGGTCCTGGTGGATGACGTCCGTGTCCGCGTCGGGCCCACTATCAAGTATCTGGTCCTGACGTTGGACAGCCATTGGGACTTTGAGGCCCATTTCAGGCGCCTGGCTCCCCGAGTTCGCAAGATGAGCACGGCTCTGGCCGGCTTGATGCGAACCCAGGGGGACCCGGGATGGCGAGCTCGCCGCCTCTACGTCGGTGTCGTGCACTCGGTCGCCCTCTACGGGGCACCCATCTGGGCGCCACGACTACTGGCCACCGACCGCAACAAGAACCTGATTCGTCAGGCGATGCGGCCGGTGGTCATGAGGGCGATCCGGGGGTACGTCACCGTTTCGTATCTGGCGGCGACCACCCTGCCCGGCTTCCCCCCAGTTGAGCTCCTCGCCGAAGAGAGATTTCTCTTATATTGGCGAACAAAGGAGCTCCGCGGGAGGGAGGAAGGACTATCGGTCAGGGACTTGAGGGCCCTAAAGGCCCAGGCCTGTGCCCGGACCCTCGACAAGTGGTCCGCCGAATTGGCGGACCCACGAGGGTTCGGGCGCTAGACGGTCGAGGCTGTCCGCCCCTGCCTATCAGAAATGATGGGCAGGAGGGGACGCGGGCTGTTCTTCCATCTGGTGCAGGTGCTGACCGGACACGGATGTTTCGGGAAGTACCTGCACCTGCACATAATCAGGAAGGAACCCACCACCGGGTGCCACCACTGCCCGGAGCGAGTGGACTCGGCGCAACACACGTTGGTCTCGTGCCCCGGGGACCCATGGGACCAGCGGCGCCGGATCCTGGCCCGGGCGGTGGGGTGTAGGGTGGAGGCCCTCTCGCTCCCGCGCATGGTTCGCGCCATATGCGGGAGCGAAGTGGTGTGGGGGGGGCAGCCTCCTTCTGCAAGGACATCATGTCCCAGAAGGAGGCCGCCGAGTGGGAGCGCCGCCCCTCCGACCGTCCCAGGAGACGGCGGAGGGGACGGGGCTCCCCAGGTTTAGGGAGCGGGCCCGAGGTGGCGCCGGCCGAGGAGGAGCAACGATCTTCGGACAACCGAGGATCGCCTCCTCGGCCGCCTCGGGCCCGCATGCGGACGCGTGGAGGAGGGTCGTCGGGGGGAGGGGTGTAAACCCCTCCTCGCCCTCCCCCGGGCGTCGGCGAGGTAGGGTAGGGGGAGCGAGGCCTTCTGGGAAAGGTCTCGCTCCCCCGCCCCCTCCGGAGTGGAATCACTCACGAGGAGGGGGCGGGGAGGGAGTGTGGATGTCCCCTCTCTCCTATAAAGTACCGGAAGGCCAACCCGATCGGCAAGCCGATCGGGGCACCGCACCCGGACCCTCTTTCAGGAGAGGATCCACACGGGTGCAGTACTTGGGCGTGGGGCTCCATGAGAGCCCTTGGGCCGGGGTGTTGGGGAGGGAATGCTGGCGCAGTTCCCCCAACTCCCCCCATCTCGGTCCGACTGGTAGACATTCCGCAGGAGTTTTAGTGAGTAAGAGTCTCACATAACCCTCTGCCCCTCCCAGGGGGCGGAGGGTACCCATGATAGGTTTCTTCTGCGTTATCAAAAAAAAAAAAAAGGATCCTAGCAAATGGGAGGCAGACAGCTTGTGATATATCACAGGCTACAGTACAAAGGAGACAAAGACAGGGGGCTGATGATAATCAGTCTCCTAGTCGTTCGCCGATTCCTCAAGCAGGAGTTGGATGAGGGTAAGGGGGGAAGGATAACGTGATGACGTTTTCATCTGGAACCCCTCTCCTCTTCCAGTCTCACGTGACCCGCTTGAGCGGGTAGGAAAGGAAGGGATGTCCTATCACCGCTTTCTGCCTTTATAGGCGTGCGTGGCCGGTGGCTAGGGGATCTTTTCCCCCCGTAACCGCCGGGCAGGAGGGTGGGGTTCCGGACGGTGATTCCCGGGACCCCAACCAGCCCTCTAACGTAGAACGGCTAGGTGACGGTGGCTCACCTAGCCGTGCATCACTCTGGCGGCGTCCTGCCTGGCTGGAAACGGAGGTAGAAGCGGGCTCCGGCTGGCTTTCCTCTTTCCAGCCACATAGGTCGGGCGGGAGGGATGGAGAGGCAGCTATGGTTGAAGAGGAGCCCAGGCTCGCTTCCCCCCCTCTCCATCCCTCGAGGGAGACGATAGTAAACGTCAGGACTCAGGGCCTCGCTGCAGTTATACGGCCTCGGGGCCCCGAGAAAAGTCCCTTCGCAGTGCCACCCGAGGAGGTTTTAGCCGGTAAGAGTCCGGCATAATCCCCCACCCTTCCCCGAGGGTGGGGGTATCCATGATGGATTTCCTCTTCGTAAAAAAAAAAAAACCGAGATAAAATTGTTTTGATTGATCAGGTCGCCATATTGGATCCGTCATTTTTAATTCTACAATTTTTACATCGGATGTGTTTTCAGCGACATAAAAATTCTTTATCATTTCCTTAGATTAAAAAAATATCTCTAATAACCTGAGCTTAAATACAACGAATTAATTATTCGTTCTTATAAATACAAGAGGTAGTCCCCACAAAATCGGTGAGTAATACAAAGGTAGATTTATTTGTAAAAGATACTTATTTTTTTATACGTGCCTAATCTTACTTTTGAGGGATAAAACATCCCCTGAAAAGTAATTCGCTATATTTGGTTTTGGGGGAATATCTTCGAAACCGTGAAAGATCAAAAATTGTTTGAGGTAAGTTTAAAGGTAATTAACGTTCTTGAAAATGTAACAATCAAATTTTGTAACAATTTGATATTTTCCAAAATACCACCATAACGAGTTGTTTATGGATTATTTTCCAAAAATTGCATTTTGGAAACCAACTTGTTATACATGGTTGAATTTGGCGTGAAATTTTCTTTAATTTTTATCCTAAAAAGTTTTTAATTTTGCAACATTAATTAATGGTGGTGGGAGTATTTTGCAAAATATCAAATTATTGCAAAATTTGATTATACCGTCTTTAAGAACGTTAATTACCATTAAACTTTTATTTGAAACACTTTTTTTAATCTCTCATGGTTTCGAAGATATTCGTTCAAAACCAGATATGTCAAATTACCTTTCAGAGGATGTTTTCATCCTTAAAATTGCACCATTGCCGATATAAAAAAATACGTGTCTATTATTTTTTACTACTCTACAAGTGTACTGAGTTTAAATCAAATCAGCGATTGACACAAAGATAGGTTTGCTTCTTAGTGCGGTACGTCTAGGAATGCCACTTTGCCTTTCAATCTGACGACTACTGATCTGACGATTCAAGTGAACCATAGCCAAAACTATCACCACACGCACGTCGTTCTGGATATCGTTCTCGATAAAGAATAGCTGCTTGACGGTAATTGCCTCGACATTCACCAAGAATTAACAACATGGCAATTTTTTCCTCTGGCTGATAATCAGCCACAATAAAAGGGTTAAATGAGTAAAAATGGAAAAAAGTATAAAAAAGGTATAAAAAAAGAAGAACAAGTTAAAGTGTCAAACAATTAAAGTGTAAAAAAAATAAATAAAGACTAGTGCTTTAAGCTGAAGTATTTGAACACCGTAGGCCGTACACAGGTACCATAGCGTTGATTCTTTGCGGAGTCAAACCGATCTTAGTATAAATTAAGATTTTCAATACCGACATTAAAAATTAAAGAAGCACAAACTTATACACTAACTTATTAAAAGTTCAGCTCATATTTGATTTTTTCAATACTGTTATTTGACCCTCTTATTTGGACTCGGATTTCTGAAAAGTATCTACATTAATTATAAAAACCTGCTTTTGCTTAGTTTCTCCTTTTTTCCTTTTTTATACCTTTTTTATACTTGTTTCCATTTTTACTCATTTAACCCTTTTATTATGACTGATTATCCGCCAGAGGAAAAGTTGTCATGTTGTTAATTCTTGGTGAATGTCGAGGCAGTTACCGTCAAGCAGCTACTCTTTATCAAGAATGATATCCAGAACGACGACATCCAAGTCACAGCACAATTAGGGACATTCACTTAAGAGCTCAACAGGGTCACTTAGTGCGACATCGACAAAAGCAAAACCGGGACGAGAACGATGTGCGTGTGGTGATAGTTTTGGCTATGGATGGTTCACTTGAATCGTCAGATCAGTAGTCGTCAGATTGAAAGGCAAAGTGGCATTCCTAGACGTACCGCACTAAGAATATTACATAATCTAAACTTTCATCCTTATCATATAACTTTAACGCAAGCGCTTATACCAAACGATTTAAGGAATCGCATGCAGTTTTTCCATTGGGCTCGAACGAGGATTTTACAAAACCCAAATTTTTTTCGGTACGTTATGTTTTCAGATGAAGCTACCTTCAAAAACACTGGCGAGCTCAACAGGCACAATAGCCATTACTGGTCCGATGTGAATCCCCGCTGGCAGCGGGAGGTCGATCACCAACATGGCTGGAGTATCAACCTGTGGTGCGGCATCCTGAATGGCTATTTGACCGGTTCTTATTTTTTTGAGGAGAATGTCAACGGCAACAACTTTCTTGCTTTCCTTAGGAATGAGCTTCCAGTTTTGTTGGAGGATGTCGATCTTGTTACAAGAACAAGAATGTGGGTTCAGTTGGATGGAGCTCCACCGCATAACTACAATCCAGTTCGCGCACATTTGAATGAGCGTTACCGTGAAAGATGGATTGGACCACATGGACCTGTAGCATGGCCTGCAAGATGGCCCCCAGACTTGACACTTCCAGTCTTTTATTTATGGGGTTATTTAAAAGACATTGTTTTTACTAAAGAACCAACCACTAGGGATAACATGATGGAGAGAATCAGAGGTGCTTGCCAAAATGTTGTGCGTGATGTACTTTTAAGTACTTTTGAAAATTTGTAAAGGAGGATCAAATTATGTATTCAGCAAAACGGAAATGTTTTTGAGAATCTGCTCTAAATTGTTTCGTGAAAAGTGAGAGGCAAGGGGACTCACGTGAATCAAGTACCCCGAATCGTGAGAGGCAAGGGGACTCACGCGAATCAAGCACCCCAAAAAGAACATAACCCCTACTACGTCCACGTCTTTGTTCTTGGGTAACGCCTAAAAGTAGGAGTCAAGTCATTGATAATGTTCTTAACTAGTTCCAATTAAAAATTCAGTTTGACCTTGAAATTACCTCAAAGTTAAGTTCAAGGTAATGACCTGACGTTCACTTCCAAATACTACATTTGTCTGAAACATTTTTCACTATCTCGCTTAGCTTACCAGTTACTTGAATGAATTGATTAATATTACGCGTTTGTCCTTGAAACAACCCCTAAAGGTCATTTTGACCACAGTCATGAGTTACCTGGACGTCATGAGTTATTTGGACGTGAAATTTTCCGTACTTTCCATTTCCGTAGTCTGAAATAGGAGTTTCTATTTTAAAAAATCAGGTTGGCCTTAAAATGACCTTGACCTTTCACCTCAATGTCAAAGTCAAGGTCACTACTAGGTTTCCCTCTGCTTATCCTATAACTTTTGTCTGAGGCATTTTTCGTTATCGCCCCTACCTGAGGAGATATTCTCGTAGACGGATTAAAATGGCCCCCCTGTATATATATTGTATATACAGTATATACAGGGTTGTATATACAGTATATACACATGTATATACAGGGTGCCCGGAAGGAAAGTTCAATATTTCGTGGGGATATAGAATGAGGTAATATAAGGCAAAAATGTTATACTACTGTGATAAAAAAATAAGGTGAATTTTTTATTTAAACTTCGTGGGTACTAAAAATTCGTGAAATTATTTTTTGTGGGTTGGTAACACTGTCTTTGACATCTATGCAGAGTTTCATGTCAATATATTCAATTGCTGCAGAGCTATATGTATTTTTGTAAACACATAATAGTGTCAACATTACAACTCACTATTATACAATAGTGTCAACATTACAACTCACTATTGTAAACATACAATAGTGAGTTTTTCGATTTTTACTATATCTGATTTTGTTGAGTAAAGAATTTGCATTAAATTTTGCTTGCGGAATGAATATTCTGCCGCGGAAACGTTGAGGATGTTGCAGAAGGCCTTTGGTGATAAGGCTATGTCGCAAAAAAAATGTTTACAAGTGGTACAAAGACTTCGAAGAAGGCCGAGAACGAATTCAAGACGAACAGCACCCCGGACGACCATCAACATTTACCGATGAAAGCCACGTGAAGGAAATCAAAGATTTGCTGTTCGAAAATCGTCGACAATTAGAGACCTTGCTGATGCTACAGGCATTTCGTTTGGATCGACCCAAACCACTTTAAAAGATGTTTTTTGCCTCAAACGCGTCAAATCTCAATTGGTTCCAAAAACACTCAATTTTTTTGGAAAAAAAGCGTCGCGTTGACATCTGTGAAACAATGATTTCTGACTACCAGGACGTCATGAAACGCATCATTACGGGAGATGAGACTTGGATCTATGCATACGACCCGGAAACGACCGACCAATCGAGCGAATATCGTGCAAAAGGTGAACCAAGACCGAAAAAACCGCGCCAAAGTCGCTCAAAAATCAAGGTCATGTTGATAGTTTTCTTCGATTATCGCGGTGTTGTGCATGAATTTCTTCCGCCAGACCAAACTGTTAACAAGGAATATTATTTGAGTGTTATGCGTCGTTTTCGTAAAGCTATTCGCCTCAAGAGGCCAGAATTATGGGCAGACAATTCTTGGTTTTTGCACTACGATAATGCACCGTCCCACACTGCATTGGTTCTTCGAGAACATTTCGCCAAAAATTCGACCCATATCGTTCCACAACCACCGTATTCGCCTGATTTAGCACCGTGCGACTTCTGGCTGTTCAACAAACTCAAAAGACCGCTCCGGGGACACCGTTTCGACTCGATTGAGGAGATAAAAGCCGAATCGAAAAAAGTATTGAAGGTCATCCCGGAAAAAGACTTCTCTGACTGTTTCCAGGATTGGAAAAAACGTTGGCATAAGTGCATTGTGTCGGACGGGGAGTACTTTGAAGGCGATGAAATTGATTTGGAAGAATAAATAAAGATTTTTCATTTTATAAACAAATTCACCTTATTTTTTGGTCACAGTAGTATGAACATGGTGTCATTTATTACTGTTACTGGTTTCCGACATAGAGCAATGTTAAATTACACGTCAGAATTGCCTAATATGAGTTGGAGTTTACTACAGTTACATTGTAATACATCTATCATAACAAATTTTCGAATATTTCGCCCTGTACTTCGATACATTTGTCACATCTTGTGAGAACATGGCGGGTTGCGTGCCGGAGGGCATCTTCACAGCCTCTAATTTGGTCAACAGCGGCTATTACAAGTGCAATAAGTTCATCTCGTGTATTCACTTTAGTTTTATACACCTCGCACTTTAACCAACAGCAGAATCCCCCCCCCCCCACAAGCCCCACAAGCAGAAATCCAGGGGAGTTAGGTCAGGTGATCTTGGTGGCCACTGCACTGTTTCACCGCGACCGATTCAGCGATGTGGAAACACTGCATTTAAGTGTTCTCTCACAAGATGTGTGTTATGAGGAGGTGCTCCGTCGTGCTGAAAATACATTGTTCTTCGTGTAGCCAGGGAAATATCTTCTAGCTGTTGTGGAAGCGTATTTTGTAAAAAGTCGAGGTAACATTTTTTTTTTGTGACCCAGGTAGAATCCTAATGGATACCCCCGGCCTCTGGTGGGAGGCCTGGGGTTATGTGGGACTCACACCCACTGAACCACCTGAAGGACATTTCCTGCCAAACGGGTTTTGGTGCGGGGTTCCAGAATGGTCCCCCATCACTTTTTCCCCCGCACACCAGTCGAGGTAACTACCCTGTCATAAGATTTTGTAAAATAACGGGACCAATCAGCATTCAACCAATCATGCCACACCATACGTTGACGGAGAAACGAACTTGGAAATTCTGTACAACAATGGCGTTAGGGTTACCTTGCGACCAACGAGGTGTTACGCGTATTATTTATGCCATTACGTGTAAATGTTGCAGTCGCAGGGCTCCTTTGTACCATTTGAAATACATTTTCTTCTTCCTCAACATTTCTCTCAACTCTACGTTCAGATGTGATGTGAACACTGGAAAGTGTACCATCTTCACATAAGCTGTTAAACACGTTTGAGAATACTCTTCGGTCTAGAATGCGGCGCATCGGAAAACGGCAATGATATTTTTCAACGGCAGCGGGAGCATTGCTATCACAATACCCATAAACATAAACCATATCTGCGTACTCTATAGTAGCAAATACGTGCGGCATGTTTGCAGTGTGTCGCAAATAGCAGGACAGATCACCAGGTGTATTTCGTTAATCTTTCCAACTGATACACAGGCTGCAGCGCTCCGTTACGGTGAAGAATGAAATCCCAATGATGCGCCAACTTTAAATTCCGACGTGTAATTAACATAGCTGTATCTCGGAAACTAGTAATAAACGACACCATGTTTATATAACATTTTTGCCTTATATTAGCTCATTCTATATCTCTACGAAATATTGATCTTTCCTTCCGGGATACACTGTATATATTACATTCTTAAATATGTTTTACTTTCTCCAAGAAATAATAATGGAACTGTATCGTTCTTCAATAATCTACGTCCTTCATTTCATGTTTTAAATTGTGAAGAACTGAAGTGACATGAACAAATCTTACTTTTTTTGTTTATTGTACTTGTATTTGCTATGTTATTGTATTTGCTTAAATTGCAAGCTTCCATCCATAACTTTGTATACTTTTCATTTGTTGGGAAACTAAAATTGTTGATGTTTAGTTAATAAAATTTAGTTAATAATAATATAGAGTGTCTTAGAATATCGATTCGTTCGAAGTGTAGAATATGTAAAAGTGTAGAACATGTAAAAGTCGAATAAGCGCTGACGCGAATACACGGGAGCTTCATCCCGATGGGAAGCATGGAATTTATGTGGATCCACGTGGAGTCCACGTCGAATCCACGTGCTCCATATGAATTCAACGTGGATTCCACGTCCTATTCCTATCGAGATGACAGCTTACTTTTTCTTAACCTCTATGTCATTGTATAACTACATGTCATTGTATAACTAAAATTTGCTTAATACTTACGAATGAAAAGAAATACTATTTTTCGTACAATATTTCACATCGCAAAAGACACATGTTTCAACCATTGTGAAATTTTAAAAGATCAGATCACAAAGCGCTATCCAATATCTGCACAACACAGATATATCTACATCGCCATGTTTGCAGAAACTATATCATGTTGCGTACGACTAATGAGAATAGTTTATTTAGTCCACGCATGCGCAAAACATATTTCCGGAAACGAAAAGACAGAAAAGTCCCGTAAAGTACGTTTCTCTATCTAACCGCCTTCGGACACTGTCTGCTATGTATGGCCAGTCCATATACAGGGTGTCCCGGGAGGAGAAGTCAATAATTCGTGGGGGTATAGAATGAGGTAATATAAGGCAAAAATGTTATACTGGGTGATCCGAAATTCCCATTCGGAGTACAGGATTTAATACTTTATGCTAAAACAAACAACTTTTCCTTTAGCAAAATTGCGTCCGACAAGTAGTTTTTGCAAGAAAGCGTGTTAAATTTAACGAATAAGCGCTCTTGTCTACAGGGTGTCTTATAACTAACCTGGCAGAGCTCGTGGAGACATAGAGCGGGTTAAGACAAATATAAAAGTCCCATACCGTTTTGTGAGATTCGCAATAATTATCGAGTTATTAATAACAGAAATTAGAGGAATGAGCGCGCACCGAGACGTTATGGGAGGAGCATCTAGCCGCTCAGGTTAGAGAGCACTGCCCAGTCGACAAAGGAACTGTTGCGGCGCGCGGCGAGGGGAAGGACAACGCGCCAATGTTTGTGTCCTTACCTCGCCGCTCCTATATCCCGCCGCACCGCGTCTAAGCTCGCGCCGAAATGGCCGCCGAATATTCGTGATTACAATTACGAGATTATTTTATGAGGTACCACAGATAGCTCATATTGAATTGTAAACTTCAAGGTTCAAAAGTACTTTGATCAAGGAAAATATCGAAAAGGAGAAAGCGATAGAGAGCGATGAGATCTATAGAGATTCTCATTGTTTTCTATCGCAATCTATCGTTTTGTTGCATCGGATCAGAAAGAAATGTCGCGTAGAGACTCATCGTGTCCTATCGTTTTATTCAAGTCTACATGCAAAATATGTTTGGTTGAATCAACCAATTTTCTGACGAAATGAGAGAGAGAGAGAGAGAGAGAGAGAACGATTAAGAAATTTTGATCGAGAATAGCACAATTTTGTTTAAGTTAACCATAAACCTTGATGAATTAGACTCAGTGTTAATATTTTCAGTTAATATTTCTCTGCATCGTTTATATTTCACTTGTAAGCTGTATCATGGAGCAAACATTTTTACCATATATCATGCATACATTGTTGTTTTATATCGTAATTCTTGTCAGTGGTATATTAACGACAGAAGAAACTGAAAGTTCTGTATCGTACAATTGCGAAAAGGACCATCGTTGTCAATGGTGCACCAACGATACTCGGCATTAAATTGATTCCTAGGTATCAGGTGTAGTAAAAAGAAATCCATTATTTTTGCATGAAATTGAAGGCTTTAATTACCATAGTTAGAATGATCCGATTTAGGTCAAATATGCGCCGTTTTGTTTGATAACTTGTTGCCATTTTGAAGGTAATTTCATTATGTCTCTCTCATAGGAGCCCTCGTCCCTATTGGCAAAAAATTGAGACAGTAGATTTTCACAAGCCTCTCTTGAAGCGAATTTTTCACCAGCAAAATTGTTCGCCATGGACAGGAACAGATGGTAATCACTTGGTGTCAAGTCCGGAAGGTGGATGCATAAGAACCTCCCAACCAAGCTCCCGGAGCTTCTGGCGAGTCACTATCGATGTGTATGGCCTGGCGTTGTCCTGATGGAACACAATTCCTCTCCTATTGGCCAAAGCTGGCCGCTTCTGGGCGATTGCTTCCTTCAGACGGTCCAATTGTTGACAGTACAGTTCCGAGTTGAGAGTTTTGCCGTAGGGGAGCAGCTCATAGTAGATAATTCCCTGCCAATCCCACCAAACACACAGCAAAACCTTCTTGGCCGTCAATCCTGGCTTGGCCACCGTTTCCGCCGGCTCACCGCGATTCGACCACGACCGTTTACGCTGTCGTAAGTGATCCACTTTTCATCACCAGTGACCAACCGCTTCAGAAATGGATCGATTTTGTTGCGATTCAGCAGCGATTCGCAGATGGAAATTCGGTCCATGAGGTTTTTTTGCGTTAACTCGTGTGGTACCCATACATCGAGCTTCTTTTTGTATCCAACCTTATTCAAATGGTTCCAAACGGTTTTTTGTGCAATCTTTAGCTCTTGGACAATCGAAACAGTGCTTACATGACGGTCGGACTCGACAATGTCCATGATTTTATCGATATTTTCGACAATTGGCCTTCCAGTGCGTGGTGCATCTTTGACATCGAAATTACCGGAATGGAATCGACGAAACCAAAATTACGCGTGATTGGCTGTTACAGTATCAGGATCATAAACACTATTCACATTTTCAGCCGCCTGGCTTGCGTTTTCGCCTTTATCGAAGAAAAACTGTAAAATATAGCGTATTTTCTCTTTGCTAGTGTCCATCTTTGACGCGCGCTCAAATAAAACTGAGTCAATTAATCACAAAACTGTCACAAAAGTTTTTTTAGTACGAAATCTCATCTTTCTAACGCCATCTAGTGGAACCCGATCGGACTTATACAACGCGAGATACAGATAACTAAAGCCATCTATTGGAAAAATAATGGATTTCTTTTTACTACACCTGATATAATCGCGATATAACATAAATCCGAGTGTGTTATTTTGGCATGCATAAATTTATGATTGATTGGCGCTTTCTTTACACGTTTCTTGTCGTTGAATCAAATGCAAAAAAAACATTTTATAGTTAAATATTTCACGCATCTCCCTAATTTTTTAATGAGATATTTACCGAAGGAGAACATAAAGAATCAATCGTTAATTCACAATTCCTAAAGTAAGAAATGAAACGAAACGACAAGAAAATCCGATGCGATAAATAATAAACTTCCGAAAGGGCAATTTTTTATTTATTTTATTTCAGGGTAGTACAAGAACTATCATTTCCACACCACCTTGTGAGGTAGATAGCTTGGCGCGTTTTATTTTTAAGTGGTTTCCCCAGTAGGCCTAATCCACTCTCATTATTTAATTCAATAATTGTTCGAAGTGCCCTCCTTCTGCTTGCAAACAGAGTTCGGCTCTTCGAGTTATTTGTCGCGTCGCACGATGCGCCATATCCGGCATGATGGAAAGGCCGCTATAATTGCATCGCGTACCTCATCTCTGGTACCATCACGCCTATGCTCGATTTTAGATTTAATATGGCCCCAAACAAAGTAATCGAGCACATTCAAATTTGGCGATCATGCCGGCCAAATAACGGGGCCACCTCGACTCATCCACCTGTCCGGGAAACGCTGGTCCAAAAATTCGCGTGTTTCGCGGCAGAAGTGCGCGGGAGCTCCGTCATGTTGGAAGATCATTCTCTCTCGAACATGCAGAGGAATGTTTTCCAGGAGAACAGGTAACTCCTGTTCAATAAATCCTGCGTACGTCTGATCGTTGAGACGCGGTGGAAAGAAGAATGGGCCTATCTGAAAATGAACAATGGTAATTTTAGGAGAAAAGTTTAAGAGACCAGCGGGAGAAAAGATGTCTTACTTGAGAAGAATATTTACCACTTGAGAAGAATATTTACCACTTGATTTCCAATTATTCCTGCCCATACATTGATGGACCATCGATATTGAAATGTGCACTGCCTAATAGCGTGCGGATTTTCCTCTTACCAAAGTAGGGAATTTCGAGAATTGAACACACCGTTCGGTGTGAAAGTAGCCTCGTCTGTCCACATGATATAATCGGGAAACGTTATACTTCGCCGACATTGTGCGAGGAATCCTGTGCGTGTTTTGTTCAAAATTATTATGTGTGACAAAAGTGTTGCAAATATAAAAAAAAGTTATGAAAATACCTTCGCAGAATTCGATTCGCTGTCTTTTGTCCCTTGGCAAAAGATGTTGCACTCGTCGATAATGATATGGATGCAACCCATTTTCTTGCAAAATGCGATGCACTATCGTTCGCGATAGACCAAGGTCATGGGCTACACAGCGTACGCTACTTCCAGGATTTTTATAAAATTCCTGGAGCACGTCCTCATCATCTTCCACACTACGTTGAACTGGTGCACCACCATGATTCCGATGATCCATTAAGACGGAACCGGTTTCTTTCAATCTTCGGATACAATCTGTTATTGTTTGTGCACACGGATGCCGCTCACGATTTGGAAATCGCTCCGCGTACGTACGCGCCACAACGCGTGCATTTTCCGTGGCCATTCCGTAGCAGATAATCATATTTTCGTGCGGGATGCCCGGATAGTGCGATGGTCCGCTTGATACTGCGCCCAATATGTATCGAGCATCTGCAGACGGGAAGTTAGCCCGGTAATAGTCTTCAGTTGACTGGACTTACGACCGTATTCCAGTAGTCGTGCTATCCGATGCTGCCGATCGTATTGAACATCGATAAGGCCATGGATGTCTTCCTTAGACACCATAATGAACTCGAGCTAAACCGCTAGATACAGGTCCGAGACTGCCGCTCCCGATCCGGCTCGAAGGACCAAAATTATGTTCGGAACGAGATCGAACATAGAATAGCTCCGGAGAGCTGGCTGGTGATTTTGGATCGCAGAGCGACTTCCGCCTGCGTCCAGGTCGCTCGAGTAAACTCGACGACCGACCGATCGTCCTAGTTGACGTCTGGGTCCCGTAAGGCGGCTACAAGCCCTGCAGAAACGCACAACACCGCGCGCCGGCGCACCAGGGACGGCGGCGAACGTAAGAGAGAGGAAGGACCCGCACATGCCGACGAAAAAAGGCACGCGATGTAAAACGCAATGGATGCAATAAACGCAAATGGAATGACGCAGAAGAACGACGCAGAAGAAACACAGTACAAATGTAGCTATTTACGAGGCGAAAACGTTCGCCTGCGCAAGTCCCGGAGGACACACACGTCAGTGACGTCAACGTAAAACGGCACCCGGAGCACGTCAAGTACGTGTAACGAAACGACCTCTATCGTTTCGGAAGGCCTGCCCTTCCGGACGTAACGGCCTACAGCCAGCCATGGTCCCGAGGACGCGTGGAAAATGAGCTCTGAACTCTAGCACGCAGGGCGATCGAGCCGCTCCTGCAAGAAAGCCAAATTCCCCTACGGACACTTGGAAGAAAGAGCTCGAAGCTCTAGAGACGGCGACCGAGCCGCTTCTGAATCGCCAAGGCCCCCGACGGACGCTTGGGAAACAAGGGAGCTCGAAGTTCCTAGCAGACGGTCGAGTCGCTCCTAAATCACGGCAACTCCGTAAGCACGAGATCACAAAACGAGATTCGAACCATTAGTTTCAACCCAGCAGGGTATATCGGCACCGCCTTCAACTCAGCAGAGTGTAAAGAGCGCTGGTTCGAATCTGAGAAGTAAGAACGCGCTCTAGGAAAGCCTAGAAGGCGCGTCGGTAATCAGCAGTACGATAATCGCACTAAAAGCAGCACAGATTTGCTACTGAGAATGGCCAAGCAAATGATATAGCAAACGATAAGGCGAAGTAAGGCACGGCGCGCCCGGTTATACAGAGTGTCTTATAACAAATCTGGCAGAGCTCGTGGAGACATAGAGCGGGTTAAGACAAATATAAAAGTCCCATATCGTTTTGTGAGATTCGCAATAATTGTCGAGTTATTAATGACAGAAATCTCAAGAATGAGCGCGCACCGAGACGTTATGGGAGGAGCATCTAGCCGCTCAGGCTAGAGAGCACTGCTGAGTCGACAAAGAAACTGTTGCCGGCGCGCGGCGAGAGGAAGGACAACGCGCCAATATTCATGTCCTCACTTCGCCGCCTGCCGCTCTCACATCCCGCCGCACTATGTCTAAACTCGCGCCGATATGGCCGCTGAATATTCGCGATTACAATTACGAGATTATTTTATGAGGTACCACAGATAGCTCATATTGAATTGTAAAGTTCAAGGTTCAAAAGTTCTTTGATCAAGGAAAACATCGAAAAGAAGAAAGCGATAGAGAGCGATAAGATCTACAGAGATTCTTATTGTTTTCTATCGCAACCTATCGTTTTGCTGCATCGAATCCGAAAGAAATAATGTCGCGTAAAGACAGAATACGATGAACACTTTTCATCGTATTCTATTCTACTCTATCGTTAGGAGAATATTTAATTGTTAGAGTATGATAGAATTCGGGCAAAGACTCATCGTGTCCTATCGTTTTATTCAAGTCTGCACGGAAAATATGTTTCGTTGAATGAACAAATTTTCTTACGACGAGAAACGTGTAAAGAAAGCGTCAATCAATTATACATTTATGCATGCCAAAATAACACACTCGGATTTGCGTTGTATCGCGATTATACCTAGGAATCAATTTTATGCCGAGTATCGTTGGTGCACCATTGACAACGATGGTCCTCTTTTCGCAATTGTACGATACAGAACTTTCAGTTTCTTCTGTCGTTAATATATCACTGACAAGAATTACGATATAAGACAACAATTTATATATGATATATGGTAAAAATGTTTGGTCCATGATACAGCTTGCAAATGAAATATGAACGATACAGAGAAATATTAACTGAAAATATTAACACTGAGTCTAATTCATCAAGGTTTAAGGTTAACTTAAACAAAATTGTGCTATTCTCAATCAAAATTTCTTAATCGTCCTTTCCCTCTCACTCTCTCTCTCTCTCTCTCTCTCTCTTTCTCTCTCTCATTTCGTCAGAAAATTGATTCATTCAACCAAACATATTTTCCGTGTAGACTTGAATAAAACGATAGGACACGATGAGTCTCTACGCGAATTCTATCATACTCTAACAATTAAATATTCTCCTAACGATAGATTACAATAGATTACGATGAAAAGTGTTCATCGTACTCTATCTTTACGCGATATTATTTCTTTCGGATCCGATGCAGCAAAACGATAGATTGCGATAGAAAACAATGAGAATTTCTGTAGATCTCATCGCTCTCTATCGCTTTCTCCTTTTCGATGTTTTCCTTGATCAAAGAACTTTTGAACCTTGAGCTTTACAATTCAATATGAGCTATCTGTGGTACCTCATAAAATAATCTCGTAATTGTAATCGCGAATATTCGGCGGCCATTTCGGCGCGAGCTTAGACGCGGTGCGGCGGGATGTAGGAGCGGCGAGGTAAGGACATAAACATTGGCGCCTTGTCCTTCCCCTCGCCGCGCGCCGGCAACAGTTCCTTTGTCGACTAGGCAGTGCTCTCTAGCCTGAGTGGCTAGATGCTCCTCCCATAATGTCTCGGTGCGCGCACATTCCTTTAATTTCTGTCATTAATAACTCGATAATTATTGCGAATCTCACAAAACGGTATGGGACTTTTAATATTGATTTCCGGCATATGGTCCCTTTGAGACTTTTGTTCAGCTCGACGAGTAGAATCGACTAAGCCAATAAAAAGTTTGACATTGAAAATGACCTTGAAAGTTAATTTTGCGGCACCATGTTTATGATGCAATGTTGGCGATCTCGACGAGTAGAATCGACTGGCAAAAGCATGACCAATAATTTTTCCCCACCCTGTACAGCACGAGAGAAGCGAAGTAGGAGAAGTGGTGGGAAACGTTCCTATGTTACATCCTTATCGCACGTCGCACGATCGAGAGAGAAAGCATTACCAGACGTGGTACGGTTAATGGTGTCCCCAATAGCTGTCTCACTCACTCTACGCTTGAATGCAGGCAATATGAGACAGCTATAGAAATACCGCGCTGTCTCTATAAGTGTCTCGCTCGCTCTAATAGCCATGTATCGCGTTTTCCTCTTTTCTTCTTAATAGAAATGCCGATTAAGGAGGCAATCCTGTCTGTAGGCCAGAAAAATAAGCTATTTTCGCGAATATTTTTTCGGAAACTAAGCAGACGATTAATTTCAAACTTGATAAAAATAATAATATATATTTTATTGATGAGAATGAATTTTTATGGCGTTATAAAAGAGAAAAGCGCGATACATGGCATTATAGCGAGTGAGACACCTATAGAGATAGCGCGGTGGATATAAAAAATTAATATTTTTTTATTTCGCTAGTTCACACGATAGATAGACATGTTTCGAATATGTAATTAGATGCTGAAGTAGATCGATCGACTTTTTTTTATATAAAAAAAAGTTTTTTCTCTGATTTCAGGAGATGCTATATAGCGTCTCGTTATTATTATTGTAATTTTTATTATTATTAAATGTCTTCGAATTTTTTTTATATTTTCAAGAGCGAAACCTATATTTTAAGTAGCATTTTAAGAAAGATGTTGCATTTATTGTCTCTTCTTCTCGTAGTCTTTTCAAAAGTAAAGATATGTTGCGTCAAAAAAAATTGCACAATTTGACATATCTTACGGCATAAAATAAGTTTTTTCGTAAATTTCATGAAATATCGTTTTCTTGCAAATAAAATATTCTTAACGTAAAATCATCGATATTTATGACGATTTTTCAAATATAGTTTTTAAATGTAAATATTAAAATATTAAAAAAGTAGTTCGTTTCTTATTTCCTTAATTCAAACGAGTTAGCGGCAAGTTCGTAGATTAATTATTTTACTTGCATTTTTATCCCAGTCTACCGTATTTCGAGATTTTATAGTAACCGTGAAACGGCGCGCGCCTAAACACGTCACGTTATTTTTTGTATATTTGCTACATTATTATTCATATAACGATATAAAAATTTATTCTTGTCAATAAAATATATATTATTATTCCTATCAAGTTTGAAATCAATTGTCTGCTTAGTTTCCGAAAAAAAATTCGCGAAAATAGCTTATTTTTCTGGCCTACAGACAGGATTGCCTCCTGAATCGGCATTTCTGCTAAGGAGAAAAGGGGAAACCGCGATACATGGCTATTAGAGCGAGCGAGACACCTATAGAGACAGCGCGGTGTCTCTATAGCTGTCTCACTCATATTGCCTGCATTCAAGCGTAGAGAGAGTGAGATAACTATTGGGGATACCATACTAAGTTTAACACAAAAGGTTCAGTTATATTTATTATTATTATCCAAGAAATATAACTCTATACTGTTATCGTTGCATTTAAAGTGATTAATATTTGTATTAAAAAATTACAGACAAAAAATTACTTTTAACTTCCTAACGTAACAGCGCTACAAAGTGGTCACTAATTGTTTATTGAAAAACTTGCTGTCGCCATTACTAATTCTATAAAAACTACTCGTTATCATTCTGATAATTTAAAGAGTAATGAATTGTTATAGAAAGTACTGAGTTAGTATTGATTTTATCAAGTTTTGAAGATCATTATCTTGACAGATCCATGTCAACTCAGTGCTTTCTATAACAATTCATTACTCTTTAAATTATCAAAGTCATAACGAGTAGTTTTTGTAAAATTACTAATGGTGATAGCAAATTTGTTAATAAACAGTGAGTGACCACTGCGTAGTTAGTGCTGCTTATGTTAGAAGATAAGTAATTTTTTGTCTGTAATTTTTTAGTATAGATGTTAATCACTTTAAATGCAACGATAACAGTAACAAAGTTATATTTCGTGATTAAAAATATTAATAAATATTAGGTATATTAAAAGTAGGTAAATTAGGTATATAAAAATATTAATAAATATTAGTAATAAATATTAGGTGTACAACTTCGCTTTCGCCGTTTTTTTCCTAAATTTGAGGCTTTATTGTAAAAAACTGGTTATACATTTATGATTCAAAGTATTGTCCATCGCTGGCCACTACTTTTTCCCATCTTTCGGGCAGCATACGAATCCCGCGTTGAAAAAGCTGGTCATCTTTTGAAGCGATCCATAAATCGATTCAACTTCTTACTTCTTCATAAGACCGGAAGTGCTGGTCAACCAGGCCGTATGCCATTGATCGAAACAAGTGATAGTCAGAGGGAGCAACGTCTGGAGAATACGGCAGGTGAGATAGGACTTCTCATTTCAACGTTTCCAAGTATGTCTTGACCACTTTCATAACATGGGGAGTAGTTAAACTATAAGGATTCTAACCCACCTTTTAAATTAATTATGCAAAAGACGTTATTTATTAATTAATATTTTTTAATAAAAACCCCCCTCTTTACTAATTCCCCCTCTTTATTTATTCCCCCTCTTTATTGATACCCCCTCTTTATTGGTACCCTCCTCCTCTCCAGAATTTTTGATTCTATGAGCATGACAGCGGCTGTAACATCACGAGAGAAAAAGCGTGCCGGGTGTTGTTAGACACTCGAACCTGGGCTCCGCGGTTGCTATCCGAACGCTCGAACCTCCTAGACCATTGTTGCCTGTTGCTATTAGACGTCTAGAGAAGGTTCTTAGAGTGGGCATGATGGCGGCACGCATATGTCAAAAGAAAAACAAAGTCGAAACTAGGCCAGACTCGGACCCTTCGTTTACTGTACCATATCGAACATCTCTCGAACATCTATCGAACGTCTCTCGAACGTCTCTCGAACGTCTCTTGAACGTCTATTGAACATCTATCGAACCTCTCTCGAACGTCTCTCGAACATCTCTCGAATGTCTCTCGAACGTCTTTCGAACGTCTATCAAACTTCTATCGAACGTCTATTGAACATCTATCGAACGTTTATCGAACGTCTCTCGAATGTTTGTGCTTACAGTTTCTCCAAACGGTAGAGGATCGATATGGATTTAAATGATGACATTCCACTAACAGTAGTCAGTATTCGTTCGGCAGTTTGCAAACATGTCGCTAACGCTTACGTTGACTGGCAACAGTAGCACTCTTACGGTGAGCTACTTTCCCGCTATAGATTTGAGCGATGGTGATTACGAGCTCGGTTTAACGGATCTCGAAGCATACAATACGATACCAAACGTAAATTCGTCGAATAATAAATTTTACTATGGTGCTAACGATGAAGAAATTACGATTCCTGAAGGATCGTGCGAATTGCGCGCCATATACGAATATCTAAAACGTGCAATTTCACATTCTCTAAAAGCAGTGCGTTCCAAAAATAATCCATATAGATATGACGATAATGAATATCCTATAATAATTCGTGCCAATAATAATACGATGAGGAGTAAAATAAAATGTGCTTATAGAATAAATTTTAGCAAACCAAACAACATTAGCTCGCTTTTGGGATTCTCATCGAGTCGTATATTAGAACCGCACCAATGGTACGAATCGGACGCCCCGATTAAGATTATCAACGTGAATATAATTCATATAAAATGCAGCGTTGTCAGTGGGACGTACAATAACAGTATGCGTGTACATATGATATATGAGTTCTTGCCTAAGGTGCCACCAGGATATAAGATATCGGAAACACCGACACATGTTATTTACCTTCCAATCATCGCATGGAGCATTACAGATTTAACGGTGCGTGTAGTTGATCAAAAAGGACAATCGCTCGATTTTCGAGAAGAGATTACCGTTAGATTGCACGTACGACGGCGACGATAATAAACGTAATCTATGAAATGCTTGTGGTAAATCAAGTGGAACAGGTGAAACAAGCTGGAAATATACTTTTTACGAGACGCGTGATTAACAGTACAAAATCCCTCGTTCGAAAGAAACTCAGCGCGTTGAACGTTGAATTTTTGAAATCTCTGGGATTCATCGTACGAAACGATTGAGAAAGATGATTGACATTTTGAACATTGGAAGTGAACCGGTCTTTGATACGGCGTAATATTGATGCTAGTTTGGGTCTTGTAAATGGTAAAATTGCTACTGTTATTTTAATTGTAGAGGATACGTCAATCAACTATATAGAAAAAATAAACATTCTCTTACCGTCAGGAATGAAACATTTAATTGAAAGATTAAGCGTTAAGTTTGAAGTAATGGATAGATCATATGTCATTAGAAAGCAATTTCTATTGTCTTTAAGTTATGGAATTACTATTCATAAAAGTCAAGGACTGAGTCTACAAAATGCTATCATGGATATAGGTAACTTTGTATTTAGTTTTGGCCAAGTTTATGTAGCATTATCATGAGTAACATCTATAGAGGGATTGTATTTGATCAACTATGACCTTTCATCAATAAAAGCTATTATTGAAAAAGCTATTATTAAAGAAAGCTATTAATATTAAAGAAGCTATTATTGAATATAATCGATTAAGAAAGACATATAAAGCAGAGGCAGCAATGATTACTATTTCAACAAAGCGTCATCGTAAAATAAAAGATGTCTTATAGACATTGCCAAACGCTTTTTTCTCTGTTCAAGAAACATATAAAGAAACTCCACTTACAACATGGGTCATAAATGCTTTTCAAAATACAGATAAAGTTTTGTGTTATGCAAATACAATATTGCAATGTTTGTTACATTTAGATGATATTAGAAAACAATTGTTCATTTCTGATAAGTTAAATGTTTTAGGTAAATTAGCACATCGATATGAAAATGGCTTTGCTAAATTGAGTACATACGGAATACGGCAATATTTAGGAGACTATTTCTCCAGTAATGAAAAATGAGATGCATATGAATTTTTTAAAGTTCTTTGCGCAAAATATGATTATATAAGAAATTTATTGGAGTATAAATACTATAAGTCGATGTAAATCTTGTAATAATACAAAATGTATTACAAATAATTACACAATTATTTCAATTCTTATTAATGATTTGAAAAAGAAAAGTTATAAGCTTCAAGATTTGGTTAATGTTACGTTCTCATATTGGTATCAATCGCTTAATGGATCATGTGAACAATGTGCAGGCAACGATATGTTGTTTAAAAATGAATAGATATTGGCACAAAAAATAATTGTTATACATATAATATTATTTTCATTACAGGATGATAAATTGATGAAAATACCTCCAATTAATATACATATACTCTATCCCAATAACTAAAGTATTAACAGCTGGCCAATTTTATAAAGTTATGCCATATTTTATCATGTATCAAGTAGTGGTAATGGTTGTTATACAAGTATTTGTAGAGAAGGGACTTATAATGTATGGATCGCAGCTGATGATATGCAAATTAATAAAAGACAATGGCCAAGAAGTGCTAGAAACATTTATATATTTTTTTAAGGAAAACTGATGAATAATAAGTAATGTATACAAATAATAATATATATAGATAATAATATGTTTTGTAACAACATCAGTAAAGAAGACCGTCAGATAATATATGCCAAAAAATACGACGGGGGTGGTGGTGGGACCTCTTCTCTTTAATAATAATAATAAATAAATATATCTACATATAAACGTAAATATATGCACACACATATACCCATATTTGTAAAAAGAGATATGAAATCAAGACAAACTTACTATTATCACCAAACAAAATTACTATTTTAAAAAAAAAAAGTAAAGAAAGGCGCCAAGTACATACGTCCCACCGTTTGTTCCGCAAAAAAAAAATTCCAATAAAAAACACCGATTTTTTAAAAATTGTTTTTAATATTACAAAGGAATAAAGACGAAGATAACAGTTCTCGGATATATAATTAACCATTCCATATAAAAAATCCTGTAAAGGAATTTCTAAAAAGAAATTCCGAAAGAACGTTACAAAAAAATAAAGACAAAGATAATTATATTATAGTGTTGCGCTCACTCTCGCACTCGCGCTTGCACTCAGGTAAATGAAAACACTCGCGTAAGAATAATAAGCTTTACTATTTATAGCGCAGCTCGCTTAAGCTTTAAACAAGAATAATTCTCTGATCTACAAATCTCGCATCTGTCTACGGTGACAGCTTGCCAGAGCCTCTCTGTCAGCTGTTGTTGTTTTCTTCTTATCGATTTTCTGTCGTCCAGACAATCTTCGTTCAGTTATCAAAATCTTTTTTTTTTTTTTTACGAGGAGGAAATCCATCATGGATACCCTGACCCTCGGGGAAGGGCCAGGGTTATGCCGGACTCCTACCGACTAAAACTTCCCCGGGTGGCGCTGCGAAGGGACTGGCATCGGGGCCCCGGAGCCGCGTAACTGCTTATCGAGGCCCCGAGTCCAGGTATAACACTTTCTGTCCCTGAGGGGTGGGGTGGGGGAGGGGGAAGCCAGCCCGAAGGCTCGTTTCGACCACCGCTCCCCCAGGGGAGGGCGAAGCCAGCTCGAGGGCTCGTTTCGACCACCGCTCCTCTTTCCCACCCCTCACGCTTCGTCTCTTCGGTCAGGAAGGGGGAAGCCAGCCGAAGCCCGCTTCAACCACCGTTCCTGACTAGACGAGGCGCCGCCAATGCATGTTGTGCGACCGGCTGATCCACCTCCTCAGCCGGCCGCCCTACGTGTGGAGGGATAGCTGGGACATCGGGAATCCCCGCCCGATGCCTCACCCTCCCGCCCGGCGGTTACGGGGAGAAATGATTCCCTAGCTGCCGGGCGCTCCCACCTCCAAAGGAGAAATGGAAGAGGTCTTATAGACCTCTTCCTGCAGGCCCACCATTATGGACGGCCCTGCCGGAGGCAGGGGGAGGGGAGAGGTGTTTAACCGGTGACGACGCCACCGACACTCTCTCCCCCCTTACTGTTATCCGGCCCCCAAACTGGGAGCAGGGGTCGGAGGACCACGACTAGGGGTTAGGGACGGATGCCCCGCTTCCCTCCTCGCCCCTCCAGCCACCGATGACACGCCAGTGGACGGGGTGAACCCTCCGGTCACCACTCCGCCCCCCCCTCCCACGAGTCGTCGCCTCTTTGCCCCCACAACGTTCGCCCTGTGAGGGGCATCGCGCTTCTTGGGGGCCCTTCCCCTGTCTCGTGCAGGGAGAGGAGCAGGTTGGGGAGGGGGAGGCGGCTGAGGTTGCTGCCTCAGCATAGCCTTCAGTGCCTCCTCCTCTGACGAGTCCATCCTATCTCTGCTCCTGCTCCTACTTCCTCGCCACTCCCTGTGGCGTTGCCTTCTCCTCTGGCCCTTCTCTCTTCTTTCCGCCTGCTGGCGGATTTCCTCCGCTGCCTCCTTTTGGAGCATTACTGTCTCACAAAAGGAGGCGAATAATTGCCATTTCCTCTCACCCTCCAACATGGCCCTCATCACCATTGGGAGTGAGAGGTCCTGGCCCAGTTCCCCGACCACGACTCCGCGCCCCAATGCCCATGCCGGACAGTCTTGGACTGTGTGTTGCGCGGAATCGTGGTCGTAGTCACAGTGGTGACATCTCGCCGTGGGCTCTTTCCTTATTCGACACAGGTACTCACCGAAGCATCCGTGCCCGGTGAGCATCTGTGTCAGCCTGAACGTCAGGGTCCCGAAATCCCTGCCCACCCACTCGTGTAGGTAGGGCTGGACAGCCTCGACGACCCTCAGTTATCAAAATCAGCATCAGATGCCTAAGGCTCACGGACAACAGACGCTGCCACAAACCTTGTGACTCGGACATGACAATAAAATATTATGGAGTGTTATATTTTAACCTTTTTCTTTTTTGGTCATGCAGGGGAAATCCTTACGGATATGCCCGCCCTTTTGGGGAGGACGAGGGCTATGTCGGACTTCTACCGACTAAAACCTCTGCGGGGTGCCTACCGTTCGGACCGTAGTGGGGGGAGTCAGGGGAACTACGCCTGCACTCCCTCCTACACACCCCGGCCCCAGGGCTCTCGTGGAGCCCCACGCCCAAGTACCGCGCCCCTCCCAGATTGGGAGTCAAGGGCGCGGTGCCTCGGCCGATTGTCCGGCCGGGTTGGCCTTCCGGTGTTAATTAGGAGGGAGGGGACACCCTCCCTCCTAATAACCGATGCCCGGAGTGGGCGAGAGGGTTTATCCCCTCTCCCACCCGCTCCCATCGGCACGTCGAAGGCAGGCCCGAGGCGGCCTCCGGCGAGCCGATGGCCTCTCTTCCTCGGCCGGCGCCACCTCGGACCCACTACCCAACCCCGGAGAGCGCCGCCCATCCCACCACTCCCTGCGGCGGCGGCCTGGTCGGCGCTCCCATTCGGCGGTCTCCTTCCGGGACATAACGTCCTTGCAGAAGGAGATCGCCGCCCCCCACGCCTCCTCGCTCCCGCACATGGCCTGAACCATGCGCGGGAGCGAGAGGGCCTCCACTCGGCACCCTACTACCCGGGCGAGGACACGGCGTTGTCGGGTCCCTGCCCCGCATGAACCCAACGTATGTTCTGTCGTGTCCTCGTTCCCCTGGCAGTGGTGGCATCCTGCGGTGGGTTCCTTTCCGGTGCAGGAACCGACCGAAGCACCCATGCCCGGTCAGCACCTGCACCAGATGAAAGGTGAGTCCACGTCCCCTCCTGTCCGCCATCTCAGGCAGACAGGAGGGAAAAGCCTCGGCCGTTCGGAGCCCGAACCCGAAGGGGTCGACCAGAATGGCCGACCAACGCTCCATGGTCCGAACTCTGTCCTGGGACTTCAAGGCCGCCAAGCCTCTGACCGTTATATCTCCCCCTCTTCGCGGAGCTCGCGCACCTTCCAATAGAGGGTGAATCTCTTCTGTGCGAGGTGCTCCACGGGGGGGGGAGGAGCCGGCCAGGCTGGTCGCCGCCATGTATGAGACGATGCGGAACCCCTGAATCGTCCTCACTACCACCGGCTGCATCGCCTGGCGCAACAGGCTGATGCTGCGGCCGGAGGCCATGAGCTGGGGCGCCCCATAGAGGACGATCGAACCACTGTTATATTTTAACCTGCCAAAAACTATATCCTTGCATATAAAGAATGTTCAGGGAAAATTATTAATACGTTTGTACAAAAAATATTACTTTTTAATAGCTTATAACAAAAATAATGACATCAAAAAATTGCGCCAATTGGTAATGCAAAAGTATGTTATATAAAACATAACAAACGATGAAGCAAAAAAAACTAATAGAGTAGAAAGTTTCTAGAATTAAAACATTTGCGTTTTCTAACCAAGAATAAAGAAATTATTATATTATATAAAGAATTTAGTCTTATGAAAGTCATATTTATCGACATTACAAAAAGTATCTATTGACTAAAACTTAAAAAATATAAAAAATAAAATTAAAAATATAAAATAATTAAAAAAATTGATAAATAATCAAATAATCAAATAATAAATAACAAAAATGAAATAAACAGAATAATAAACATAATTAACATAATGAAAAAATGATAACTAAAATTAAGATTTAGACAAGAACACTTGGCGTGCCCTTGTATATGTGCTGAGAATGCATCAGAACAAAAGTCGTAATAAATTGTACATTTCAATCTTCCAGTAATATAATATCGTTGTGTCCGAGCTACAAGGTTTGTGGCAGCGTCCGTTGTCCATGAGCCATAGGCATCTGATGCTGATTTTGACAACTGCACGAAGATTATCTGTGCGACGGAAAATCGATAAGAAGGAAACAACAACAGCTGACAGAGAGTCTCTGGCAAGCTGTCTTAGAGGATTGATGTGAGAGTTTAGAAGTTGTAGAGAATTATTCTTGTTCAAAGCTTGAGTGAGCTGCGCTGTAAATAGTAAAACATGTTAATCTTACGCGAGTGTTTTCATTTATCTGAGTGCAAGCGCGAGTGCGAGAATGAGTGCAACAATATTAACGTTATTTTTATATATACAAAGGCACGCCAAGTGCTTTTGTCTAATTTCCTTAATCTTAATTTTAGTTTTCATTTTCTCATTACGTTTATTATGTTTATTATTCTGTTTATTTCATTTTTGTTATTTTTATTTAATTATTTATCAATTTTTTAAATTATTTTATATTTTTAATTTTATTTTTTATATTTTTTAAGTTTTAGTCAATAGATACTTTTTGTAATATCAATAAATATGACTTTCTTAAGATTAAATTCTTTGTATAACATAAAAATTTTTTTATTCTTGGTTATAAAACGCAAAGATTTTAATTCTAGAAACTTTTTACTCTATTAGTTTTTTTTGCTTCATCGTTTGTTTTGTTTTATATAACATACTTTTGCATTACCAATTGGCGCAATTTTTTGATTTCATTATTATCGTTATAAGGTATTAAAAAGTATTAGGAGCGTAAAAAAGTTCTGAGCCCTAGATTTCATACTACTGAAACCACAATTTAAATTGCATTAATTTTCCCGCCCTCTTGCGGTTTTAAAGCAGTGACATTTGGTCTTTCGAAACATAGTACGATTTGGCGTTTAATGCACATAACCTTAAAATCAGCAGTGTTCACGATGGCAATAACAAAAGAGCATATTCGATTTTCCATCCACTTCGCGTTTCATCTGAAGAAAAATGCTGCTGAAGCCACTGAAATGATCTGTATTGCATATGGAGAGAACGCTGTAAGTTATGCTACATGTAAAAGGTGGTATCAAAAATTTTGCCAAGGAGATTTCAGTCTTGAAGATGAACCGCGTGCTGGACGCCCTCAAAAGATTGAAACGGACGAACTGCAAGCATTGTTGGATATAAACTCTGCACAAACTGAAAAGGAGCTTGCAGAGCAACTTGGCGTTACGCGACAAGCCATTTCCACACGTTTACATGCAATGGGAAAAGTTCAAAGAGAAGGCAGATGGGTTCCGCATGCACTGTCCGAAGACAACAAAAATCGACGGCGTAACACGGCACTCACTTTGCTTTCAAGGTTCCGGAAAAAGGATTTTCTGCACCAAATCATTACAGGTGATGAAAAATGGATACTTTATGATAATCCGAAGCGTAAAAAATCATGGGTTGACCCTGGTCAACCTTCGACATCGACGCCAAAGACCAATATCCACGCCAAGAAGGTTTTGCTTTGCATATGGTAGGATTGGAAAGGTGTATTGTATTACGAGTTGTTACAGCCGGGTGAAACAGTAACGGCAGATCTATCAGCAACAATTGAGCAATTTGAGCGATGCGTTTGAAGAAAAGAGGCCATTTACTGGCAAAGGACGTCGTAAAGTGATACTGCTTCATGGCAATGCCCGACCACATGTTGCGAAAGTGACTCAGGACCATATCTTTCCGTTAGGCTGGGAACTTCTCCCGCATGCGGCGTATAGCCCAGACATGGCGCCTTCCGATTACTACCTATTCCGGTCTCTGCAGCATTTCTTGGCTGATACACATTTTGTGACACTTGAAGAGATACGAAAATGCATTGATGACTTTATCGCCTCGAAGCCGGTGAGTTTCTACCATCAGGGAATTCGCAAGCTGCCCGAAAGATGGCAAAAGGTCATCGATGCAAACGGAGAATATTTCGTTGATTAATATAGTTTTGTTTGTTTTTAAATAAATTTTGAATTTTGCAAAAAAAGGCTCAGAACTTTTTTGCGCTCCTAATAACATTTTTTTGTACAAACATATTAATAATTTTCCCTGAACATTCTTTCTATGCAAGGATACAGTTTTTGGCAGGTTAAAATATAACATTCCATAATATTCTATAATATAATTATCATTGTATATATTTTTTTGTAACTTTCTTTTGGAATTTGTTTTTAGAAATTAGTCCTTTACGGGATTTGCTATATGGAACGGTTAATTATATATCCGACAACTGTTATCTTCCTTTTTATTTCCTTGTAATATAAAAACAATTTTTAAAAAATCAGTATTTTTTATACGGATTTTTTTTGCGGAGCAAACGCTGGGACGCATGTACTTGGCGTCTTTTTCTACTTCTTTTTTTGAAAAAAGTAATTATTTATTCAAGAAACATGATAGTGTCACAAGTGCACATAGGAGCGAAGCGGTTTTATATGTATAATAAGATACTCAGATCCATTTTTTGACTTAGGTACGCATTAATTAATACTTGTCATCTGAAACTTGTCTCATTATAAAATAGTGAGATAATTATTTAAAGTTTGATTTAAATAAATGTAAATATCACATTATGTATCATTTAACTGAATCATTTGAATCCAACTTTGAATAATCATCTGAATATTTTATAATGAGACAAGTTTCAGATAACAAGTATTAATTAATGCATACCTAAGTCAAATGAGATATAAGTATCTTATACCTGATATAAGTAACAAATATAACTGAATTCTTCGTGTTAAACTTAAGAATATATATCCTAGGTGCGCAACTAAGTTTCCGAGTTTTCTTAATCAATGAAAAATGGAAAATTTCAAGAGAAATACAAAAAATTGTTTATTCAAAGTATCGTCCCTCGCTAGCTACATTTTTGCGATCTCTCTCGCAATACATGAATACCGCGATGATAAAACGACGCGTCTTTGGACCGAAACCATTCATCCAATCCATTTTGTCCTTCTTCGAAATTGGCCAAGTGTTGCCCAGCCAAGCCATGCGTCATCGACCGGACCAAGTGATAATCGGAAGGGGCCAGGTCTGACGAATACGGCGGGTGCGGTACCAGATCCCATTTCAGCGTTTTGATGGTGTCCTGGACGATGAAAGTGCGATGGCACGGAGCGTTGTCGTGCTGCAATGTCACTCGTTCGTGTCTCGCGTCCCATTCTGGCCGTTTTTCGAGCAATGCATGGTTCAAATTGATCAGTTGTTCTCAGTAGCGAAGCCCATTGACAGTTTCGCCCGGTTTCAGCAGCTCATAGTAGACGATTCTTTTCTGGTCCCGCTAAACGCAAAGCATTGTCTTCTTTCCGAAGTAATTTGGCCGTGCCGTCGATGTTGATGCTTCGCCAGGTGAAAGCCACGATTTTTTGCGTTTAGAATTCTCGAAATATATCCACTTCTCATCGCCAGTAACAATTCGATGCGGGAAACTCTTTCTTTCATGCCGCAAAAACAAAATTTCGGAAGTGGCTCTTCGATTTTCATTTATCTATCAGTCAACTCATGCGGCACCCATTTTTCTTCCTTTTGAATTTTTCCCATGGCATGTTTGGAAATACTTTGGCGAGTCATGTTTAATACCTCCGCAAGTTAATCTTATGTTTGCGTATCATCTTCATCCAATAACACTTGCAGATTGGCGTCCTCAATTGTTTTTGGCCTTCCGGAGCGCTCCTTGCCCTCAGTGTCGAAATCGCCATTTATGAAGCGTTTTAACTAACCTAACCTAGGTAGTTTTCGATGGTGCATGTTCGCCGTAGGCCTCCTCAAGCAAACGACGTGCTTCAGCAGCACCTTTTTTCAAGTTAAAGCAGAAAAGCAAAGCTTCCCGCAAATGCTGTTTATTTGACACAAAACTCGACATCTTTGTTGTTAGAAAAAATATTTATGCTTTGCGATATGTGTTGGTATTACGACTGGTTATTATTAACAGATGTCCAAGCTATAAAAGAAACACAACTTCAGACGTATATCTGAGATGTATGTCCACTACATGTGTTGTTAACGCTATCCATGTGTGAAACCCGGAAACATAGTTGCGCATCTAGTAGAATATATGTGCATGAGATACGTATCATTCAACTGTCAAGAAAAAGATCTTTAAAACTTTATGAAAATGTTAGCAATTCAGTACTCTTTATAATACTACTGTGATCAAAAAATAAGGTGAATTGTTCATTTAAACTTCGCGGGTACTGTAAAATCATGAAATTATTTTTTTGTGGATTGGTAGCACTGTCTTTGACATCTATGCAGAGTTTCATGTCAATATATTCAATTGCTGCAGAGCTATATGTGTTTTTGTAAACATACAAAAGTGAGTTTTTCGATTTTTACTATGTCTGATTTTATTGAGCAAAGAATTTGCATTAAATTTTATTTGCGGAATAAATACTCTGCCGCGGAAACGTTGAGGATGTTGCAGAAGCCCTTTGGTGATAAGGCTATATCGCAAAAAAACGTTAGAAGTGGTACAAAGACTTCAAAGAAGGCCGAGAACAAGTTCAAGACGAACAGCGCCCCGGACGAACATTAACATCTATCGATGAAAGCCACGTGAAGGAAATCAAAGGAAATCAAATTTGCTGTTCGAAAATCGTCGATTGACAATTAGAGACCTTGCTGATGCTACGGGCATTTCATTTGGATCAACCCAAACCATTTTAAAAGATGTTTTGTGCCTCAAATGCGTCAAATCTCGATTGGTTCCAAGAACACTCAATTTTTTGGAAAAAAAACGTCGCGTTGACATCTGTGAAACAATGATTTCTGACTACCAGGACGTCATGAAACGCATCATTACGGGAGATGAGAGTTGGATCTATGCATACGACCCGGAAACAACCGACCAATCGAGCGAATATCGTGCAAAAGGTGAACCAAGACCGAAAAAACCGCGCCAAAGTCGCTCAAAAATCAAGGTCATGTTGATAGTTTTCTTCGATTATCGCGGTGTTGTGCATGAATTTCTTCCGCCAGGCCAAACTGTTAACAAGGAATATTATTTGAGTGTTATGCGTCGTTTTCGTAAAGCTATTCGCCTCAAGAGGCCAGAATTATGGGCAGACAATTCTTGGTTTTTGCACTACGATAATGCACCGTCCCACACTGCATTGGTTCTTCGAGAACATTTCGCCAAAAATTCGACCCATATCGTTCCACAACCACCGTATTCGCCTGATTTAGCACCGTGCGACTTCTGACTGTTCAACAAACTCAAAAGACCGCTCCGGGGACCGTTTCGACTCGATTGAGGAGATAAAAGCCGAATCGGATAAAGTATTGAAGGTCATCCCGGAAAAACACTTCTCTGACTGTTTCCAGGATTGGAAAAAACGTTGGCATAAGTGCATTGTGTCGGACGGGGAGTACTTTGAAGGCGATGAAATTGATTTGGAAGAATAAATAAAGATTTTTCATTTTATAAACAAATTCACCTTATTTTTTGGTCACAGTAGTAATTTATTACTGTTTTAATTACCAGAGTGGTATAGTAGTTTTTGAGTATTGTTGAGTTACTGTTACAGTTGCACTTAAAGTGATTAATATCTGTACTAAATATTTCCTGAAAAAAAAAAACTTTTATCCTTCTAACGTAAGAGTACTACGCAGTATTCATTGTTTATTGAAAAACTTGCTGTCATCATTACTAATTCTACAAAAGCTTCAACAAAAAAAATTCTACAAAAAACAGTATAATATGATTAAAACTTTTATGGTTATAAATGCATGTAGAATACAAATATTTGAGGTAAGCGGTATCAACTTGTCATGAACAAGATCTTCAAAACTTGCTATCACCACTACTAATTCTGCAAGAACTATTTGTCATCACTCTGATAATTTGAGGAGTATTATAGGAAGTATTGAGTTGATATCGATGAGATTTTTATCAAATTTTGAAGATCTTGTTCTTGACAAGTTAATGTCGCTTACTTTGTGCACATACAGTGCCTACCAAAAGTTCAGGGCCACCTAAATAATTTTTGAACGGTTTGAAATATAGGATTGAAATTTATAAGAATTCATTGGGATCACAAAGTCTATTATTTAACCATAAAAACACCCACTTCCACCCCAAGGGGGCCGGGAGGAGGGGGAGCAAAAAAATCTCAAATGGCATGTTGGGTTGAGTGAGGGTTCGTTCGAAAGGGCTTTCCGAGACGAAAACAACACGAGGTCGCCGAGGTCTTTACGATTCTTTTTGCAGAGTTATGATCATTTGAACATTGAGATTTTGCGAGAGCTCACAGCGACAACAGAAGAAAGGTCAGGCTTCACGCGGGCACGTGCGTTCCTGTGTGTGCGTGCGTGCGTGCGTGCGTGCATGCGTGCGTGCGTGCATGCGTGCGTGCATGCGTGCGTGCGTGCATGCGTGCGTGCGTGCGTGCGTGCGTGTGTGCGTTCGTGCGTGCGTGCGTGCGTGCGTGCGTGCGTGCGTGTGTGTATGTGTGTGTGTGTGTTAGGCCAACTAAGGCAAGCTCGCTAGCATGTCCGGCCAACTAAGGCAAGACCGAGATAGGAACACTGGCGTATGTGAAGGAATAAAAACACTAATTATTTAATTAAATGTTCAAATTGATGTCCTTCGACAACTTGGCAGTGTCTTAAACGAACGTAAAACGTTTCAATTACGTTAGTTAAAAAATCGAGTGTGATTGAATTTGAAACATTCACTATTTTTTCCCGCAGCTCTCCTAAATTTTCGGACCTAGTGTCATAAACCTTTGTTTTCAAATACCCCCAGTAAAAGAAGTCTAATGGGGTCAGATCTGGTGATCTCGGTGTGCCTTTTCTACCAATCCATCGATCAGTGAAAACATCGTTTAGGATATTTCGAGCTTACAGAGAAAAATGAGCTGGAGCCCCAACCTGCTGAAACCAAACATTGTGGAAAGCTTCTCCAGCAATATCTTAAATAGCCGATATCACTTGGTTTCTTAGCAAATTGCAATAATTTTGAAAACATAGGTCTATGAGACTAGGTCCGAAAATTTAGAAGAGCTGCGGGAAAAAATAGTGAAATAGTGAAAAATATAGTTTCAAATTCAATTATACCCGATTTTTTAACTAACGTAATTGAAACGTTTTACGTTGGTTTAAGGCACTGCCAATTTGTCGAAGGACATCAATTTGAACATTTGATTAAATAATTAGTGTTTTTGTTCCTTCATATACGCCAGTGTTCCTATCTCGGTCTTGCCTTAGTTGGCCGGACACGCTAGCGGTCTTGCCTTAGTTGGCCGAACATGCACATACACACACACACACACATACACATACACGCACGCACGCACGCATGCACGCACGCACGCATGCACGCACACACAGGAACGCACGTGCCCGCGCGAAGCCTGACCTTTCTTCTGTTGTCGCTCTGGGCCCTCGCAAAATCTCAATGTTCAAATGATCATAACTCTGCGAAAAAAAATTGTAGGGACCTCGGCGACATCGCGTTGTTTTCGTCTCGGAAAGCCCTTTCGAACGAGCCCTCACTCAACCCAACATGCCATTTGAGATTATTTGGCTCCCCCTCCCTCCGGCCTCCGGAGGTGTGCAGGTGGGTGTTTTTGTGGTTAAATAATAGACTTTGTGATCCCATTGAATCCTTATAAATTTCAATCCTATATTTCAAACCGCTCAAGAATTATTTAGGTGGCCCCGAACTTTTGGTAGGCACTGTATATTCTATGTACATTTACAAGATAATCACAAGTTTTAATTATATTATACTATTAATAAAAAATTTTGTGGTTTACTTGTAAAACATGTAGAATATATGTGCAAGAGGTAAGCGACATTGAATTGTCAAAAAAAGGATCTTCAAAACTTGGGTTAAACGTTACCAACTCAGTACTATTTTAATAATTTAAATAATGTAAAAACCACTTGCTACCACTCTGGTAATTTAAGAAATAATGAATCTATAGGAGGTTGTCAATTAATGTCGCAAAAAACTTTTGATGATCAAAACAAAAAACGAAAGAAAGCACAACTTAACGCTATGTAACATAGAGAATTAAACTGGCGCTGTAACATAGCCAACTAAAATTTATTGCAGTCTTATATTGTTTCTTAAATGCAATATCTCAAGACAGAGGGTCTACAGGAAGTTGTCACGCCGCAAAAAGAATTTATATTATTCGATTGATTAAATCCTATTTTAAATACTATCGAAAGTATGATTACAACCTGAGCAAACTACAATTTTTTTCTTTCATGTTCATGTTCATGTTTCATGTTTCATGTTTCTTTCATGTTTCTGTTGAAGCTTAATAATCTTTGCATTTTCGATGGTGTTTAAAGTAAGATATATACTAGACGCGTAACTAAGTTTCCGGGTTTTACACATGGATAGCGCTAACAACACATGTAGTCGACATACGTGTCTGAAGTTGTGTTTCTTTTACAGCTTGGACATCTGTTAATAATAACCAGTCGTAATACCAACACATATAGCAACGCATAAACATTTTTTCTAACAACGAAGATGTCGAGTTTTGTACCAAATAAACAGCATTTGGGGAAAGCATGGCTTTTCTGTTTTAACTTGAAAAAAAGTGCAGCTGAAGCACGTCGTTTGCTTGAGGAGGCCTACGGCGAACCTGCACCATCGAAAACTACCTGTGAAAATTGGTTTAAACGCTTCAGAAGTGGCGATTTCGACACTGAGGACAAGGAGCGCTCCGGAAGACCAAAAACAATTGAGGACGCCAATCTGCAAGCGTTATTGGATGAAAATAATATGCAAATAC
The DNA here is from genome assembly GCF_003227715.2 of Harpegnathos saltator. NCBI lineage: Eukaryota > Metazoa > Arthropoda > Insecta > Hymenoptera > Formicidae > Harpegnathos > Harpegnathos saltator. The sequence continues at coordinate 195,861 of NW_020230594.1, read as the reverse complement.
AAGATCAACTTGCGGAGGCATTAAACATGACTCGCCGAGGTATTTCCAAACGTTTACATGCTATGGGAAAAATTCAAAAGGAAGGAAAATGGGTGTCGCATGAGTTGATTGAGAGACTGATGGAAAATCGAAGAGCCACTTCCTAAATTTTGTTTTTGCGGCATGAAAGAAAGAGTTTCCTGCATCGAATTGTTACTGACGATGAGAAGTGGATATATTTCGTGAATCCCAAACGCAAAAAATCGTGGCTTTCACCTGGCGAAGCATCAACATCGACGGTACGGCCAAATTGCTTCGGAAAGAAGACAATGCTCTGCGTTTGGTGGGACCAGAAAGGAATCGTGTACAATGAGCTGCTGAAACCGGACGAAACTGTCAATGGGCATCACTACCGACAACAACTGATCAATTTGAACCATGCATTGCTCGAAAAACGGCCAGAATGGGACACGAGACACGAACGAGTGATATTGTAGCACGACAACGCTCCGTGCCATCGCATTTCCATCGTCCAGGACACCATCAAAACGCTGAAATGGGACCTGCTACCGCACCCGCCGTATTCATCAAACCTGGCCCCTTCCGATTATCACTTGTTCCGGTCGATGGCACATGTCTTGGCTGGGCAACATTTGGCCAATTTCGAAGAAGTGCATAATTGGTTGGATGAATGGTTTCGGTCCAAAGACGCGTCGTTTTATCGTCGCGGTATTCATGTATTGCCAGAGAGATGGCAAAAATGTGTAGCTAGCGAGGAACGATACTTTGAATAAACCATTTTTTGTACTTCTCTTGAAATTTTCCATTTTTCATTGATCAAGAAAACCCGGAAACTTAGTTACGCACCTAGTACAACAGGAAATCTATACATACAACAGAAAGCAGAACATCAAAGAAAAAAAATTATATTCTTTTAAATGGTAATCATATTTTCGATCAGTATTCCGATATATTGGGCAGACAGCACGCGCATGCGCGTGCAGCCTCTCCTACATCGGAACACTGCTTTCAATGATTAATTGACAACCTCATGTAGACATTTTGACTTATGATGTTAGAAGTTGAACACTTGAATTCATTTGTTTATATTGGGTCTGGGAAAAAGTTAGTGGCGTTTTTTTAGTAAAATTCAACTTGTTTTCTTATAGTGTGAAAATTAATTTATTTAAACCAAACATGCTCCATTATTATCGACAATGTTTCGCCATTTTTCGGGCAGAGCCCTGATGCCATCGGTGAAGAACTTCTGTGGTTTCTGGTTGAATAACTGAATCAAGTGGTTTTCACAGGCTTCTTTTGAAATCAACTTAATTCCATTGACAGAGTTCTGCAGAGATCGGAACAAGTGATAGTTAGAGGGTGCTATGTCTGGACTATACGGTGGATGCATCAAAACTTCCCAACCAAGCTCTCGTAATTTTTGACGGGTCATCAAAGAAATGTGTTGTCGGGCGTTGTTAAGATGGAAGACAACACCTTTCCTACTATTCAATTCGGGCCGTTTTCTTTCATTTGCCTAGCGTAATCTCTCTAGTTGTCCACAGTAGAATTCAGAATTAATCGTCTGACCAACTGGAAGTAGCTCATGGTGGACGATTCCCTTCCAGTCCCACCACACACACAGCATCACCTTTTTCGGCGTCAATCCTGGCTTCGCGAACGCTTGTGACGGCTCACCATCCCTTGTCCACGGTCTTTGACGCTTCTGATTGTCGTACGTGATCCATTTTTCATCACCGGTTATGACACGCTTCAAAAATGGCTCGATTTCATTGCGTTTCAGCAGCGCATCGCAAATGTTAATTCGGTCTATCATGTTTTTCGCGCTCAACTCATAAGTAACCCATACATTGAGCTTCTTTTTGTAGCCAGCTTTATGTAAATGGTTCAAAACAGTTTTGTGGTCAATGCCTAGCTCCATACCAATATCGACACTGCTGATATATTTATCTTGCTTGACTTTTTCAAGAATTTCATCAGCTTTTTCAGTGATTGGATGACGAGACTCATCTTTTACATCAAAATTACCAGAACGAAAGCGAGCGAACCATTTCCGCGCAGCAGATTTTGATAAAGTACCTTCACCGTACACAGCACAAATTTTTTCACAAGCCTGCGCAGCGTTCTTTCCTTTGTCGTAATAATATTGCAAAATATAGCGCAATTTTTCATTACTTTTCTCCATTTTCAAACGCAAACAACTTTCTAACCACTGCACCAATTTCGATGTTTATACACTCAAAGTAACGCTCGAAATGTCACCTTTCCAACGAGCGTTTAGTGGTGTCGCTGCAATCTGTGTTTCCTGAGTTATTTGCAATTGACGCCATCTATCGGGAAAACGCCACGAACTTTTTCTCAGACCCAATATTTGGCCTTGAAATTGTATATATACAATTATTATTTCTTCTATATCATCTTCATATATAAAATAAGGCATATCGAAAAATTATCGAAAGCATTCATTATTATTGGTATATCTAGTTCCATTTTATTACAAATTCTGATGCTATATTATGCAAGATAACACATTACAAGTGGTCCATTTGCATAACATCTATAAGACTCGTAGCATTAATGAAACGGTTTTCTGAGTTTATTCGGAGCGTAGCGTCTAGAGCATTTCAAAGCAATAGGTGGACCGCACCCTAGATGATCCAATTATAGTGCGCATGACGATCACATGAGTCTGTTTCATGCGAAACGAAAACAAAATTTATTTATAGAAGTAAAGTATAAATAAATTGTTTTTAATGCTGCGACACAGTTGACTTTGCTTTATATACACGGCATTATAAATGCTGAGAAATAAATGTATAACTTATAATTATATATAATTTATAATTATATATAATTATATATAAAATATGTTCGCATATTATTATACATAAAGATATAAAATTATATATAAATTGTCATATATAATTACACATATTTATATATAAAATGATAGACTTCCGTTTCCGGCGACGAGTGAGTGAGAGTAGTGAGTGACAGGGCAAAAATAAGACGAGGGTGTTTAGTGGGAAGCAGGAAGAGTGAGGAAAGGGGAAGAGTGCGGGAGGCAGCGGGAGGGAGTAGGATGCAAGTGTGCACGGGTGAGCGCAAGGGTGCACTCGGAAATGCAGAGAGGCGAAAAGAGTTTGAGGGGGGTATTGAGGGAATGGAGGAAAAGGGGAGGAGAGGGAGAAGAATACAGGAGAGAGGTTGAGGTATAAGGGGATATGTGATGAGAAGAAGAGGGAACAAAGGGAGAGGTGGGTGAAGGAGTTAGAGGAGGTGAGGACAGAACAATAGATTTGGGAGATGCTAAAGAGGGAGAGGAGGAGGAGGAGGGGGAGAATGAGAGGATTGAGATGAAGGAGTGGGAGGAATACTTTAGGAAAATATTGGGGGGAGAGATGGGAAGAGTAAGGAGGGAGGTAAACAGGAGAGGGGAAGAGGATGGAGAGAAGAGGATAAAGCTGGAGATAAAGAAAGCGATAAAAGGGTTGAAAGATGGAAAAGCAGCAGTAGGGGATGGAATACCAAGCGAGGTATGGAAGTACGGGGACAAGAGGTGCAGAGGCGGTTAGGGGAAGTATGTGAGAGGGTATGGATGGGGAAGGGTTGGTCAGAGGAGTGGAGCGAGGGAGTGGTAGTACCGATCAGAAAGAAGGGGAAGGGAAGAGAGTGAAGGAGTACAGGGGAGTGACGCTGACACAGACAGCGTATAAATAAGGTATATACGGCGGTACGGACGGAGAGGCTGAGAGAGGAGATGGAGAGGAAGAGGATACTGCCGGAGAGTCAGGCGGGATTTAGGAGGGGAAGGGGATAACATACATACGCTGAATTTTTTTATATATAAGATGATATAATTTATATATGAGATTATATATATAACCATATATAATTATGTCAAATTAAATATTATTTTATTTAATTATATTTAAACAATTTCCCGAATGATAGGGGAACTTGGGGTATAATGAGACCACGGGGCATAATGGAGTATGGTCGGAAACTTTTTACGGAGATGCTGTCATGCAATAAAACGTTTTGCCATTATTACTGTTAAATGTCTCTTATCATACATCATTATTAATTGTCATATTAATTTTAGTTGAAAGATGCTACAAATTGTTTAATGCGTTTGCTACGTTCTTCGCATCTCTATTACAATTTGTTACGTATATTTACACAAGTTAAACTATGACAAAATTCTTTCTTCGTTTTCGTATGAACATTAACGTTATTAAACCATTTTTTCTCGTCATTTTAATCAAATTCTTGTACAAACACAAATTATCTCTAACGTTTTATATTACATAATCCAAACTTACACATGTCTGGGCATAATGAGATTATACTATTATGTTCTTAAAACATTAAGTTATATTATTTCTGATCGTATGCTTTTTTTATTTTATATAATGAATTATATATATTTTTTATATATTATATATATTTTATATAATGAATACGAAATATAAAAGCTAGACGCTAGCCAGCTGAAAGCTGAACGCTACCCAGCTGAAAGCTGAAAGTTGGACGCCAGCCAGCTGAGAGCCAGAAGCTTGGCGTTTCAAATTTTAGGAGATAATTTTTTGTTAACAATTTATTTCTGTCAAATTAATGACCGAATACGTTTTCATATGTATTGATTCAATAATTTTTATTAATATTATATAAAACATTTTTTAGTTTAGTTATACGCGCTTTACAATTGTCCTTAAAATTTTACAGGCCTCTAATTGTATATATAATTGTCAATCTTAAATTTTATAATATATTATTGAATTATATTATGCGTTAAATAGGTGAAATCATATTTGATAACATTTAAGCGATAATATAAAATTCATTCACACACATATATAATAATGTCTTACAATAAACATATTAGTATATCTAGTTAATATATTTTTAATTTTGTGTTATATTATCAAGATATTCAATGCCCTTCATGCATAACGCGTTTACCCTTTTTTATTCACTTTGACTTTTCTGTAAAATTGCAGTATAAACATAAATTTCACAAATATGTGATTCAGGAAATAAACGAGAATAAAAAGACAATTGAGCTAGTACGCTGTTAATCGCGCGTCAATTATTTACTTTTAATAATCATAGTTAAAATCTACAAATATCCATACGTATGTTCCAGTCGTAATTTTCGACTTTTTTCAATAGTAAAATATAAAAATTATAATTCGTGACATTTGTGTGATAGTTCATTCGGGAATCGCGGAGATAATATATTTTATAATTGTATCGTGCATATATATAAGTTTGTGTTATTCGGAACTTGTCTGTGTAGAGTCCTTATTTGTAACAATGAAGGATTTATAAAATATTCCGTCAGCGAATCCGGTCAACGAAAGTTGAGTGTTTTCATGACTAGATAAACGTTACTCACCAACAGTAAACGCCGAAGCCCCGCTATTTGCAAGTATTATGTATGAAAAGTCAAAACCCTATAGCGCCCAATGACCTTGATAACAAACGTGATTCACCTGTAGGTTAAACAAAAATAAGGAGCAACGCAAATTCGCCAAGAAAAACAACTTCAACAAAGTAATCGTTCACCAACTGAATCAAACACAGACAATCACAATGAAATCGAGCACGTGGTTCAATAATAAACAATAACCATTATTGGCGTGCGATAAGAGATATAATAAACATTGCCTATTATTAGCGTGCGTTCACGTTCAAAAATCAAGGACGAGTGACGAGTACTAGACGGCAGAAAGACTTAAAATATATCTCGAAAACTCTGTAAACAGGATGGTACATTATAATCTATCGAGTATTACATTTGAGTAATACATTTGAAATTTCTGTACAAATAGTGCGCCCCACACGCATTTGCTACGTTGTTATATATGCGATTTATCTTTGCTCACATGTTTATTTTATGTAAAGGACTGTAAAGGTCTCACGATTGTGTTAATAATTTTCTATAGGCTAACTTTTATGAAGTTGCATATGGAACATTATATGACAACGTTCATGATTTTGAATTGTTAGTGTTATTGTTTTTGTCAAAATCATGAAGATTGCCATGCAGAGCTACGTGCACAACTTCATAAGTTAACATATAGAAAATCATTAACACAATTGAGTATCGTGAGACTAATATCATATCATTACGATTATAGTATAAGAAAATATGTACAAGCAGTCGTGAAGCATAGTGCAATTGCAAAGAAATATCACAGCGTACATACTTACAGTATCTACGAGGTGTGGCTATAAAATAACGAGACTATTGCTGCAAAACATTTTATTTTGAATTTATACATTTTTAATTATTATCACCTTCAATATACACCCCTCCTCTATCCCTATAACGCTCCATGCGAATTTTCCATTGTTCGAAATAGTGCTGGAAGTCTTCTTCTATGAGCTTCTTCATGACGCGTGCCGCTTCTTCTTTTACAGCTTCAACGGACTGAAATCTTGTTCCTTTTAATGCAGATTTGATCTTGGGAAATAGATAAAAGTCGCATGGTGCAAGGTCTGGCGAATAAGGTGGATGGAATAACACTGGGATGTTGTACTTGGTTAGAAACGTCTTGACAGACAATGCAGAATGAGCGGCGCGTTGTCTTGATGGAGAACCCATGACTTGTTCTTTATGTAAAATTTGCCTTACGGTTTCTTTGTCAATTCCTACAGTTTCAGCAATCGCACGAATAGTTAATCGACGGTCAGATCGAATCAGATTACCGACTTTTTCAATATTTTCACCCGTTTTTGACGTGGAAGGGCGACCCGGGCGTGAATCATCTTCAATGTCTTCTCGGCCAGCTTAGAAATGCTTATACCACTCAAAAACTCGCGCACGTGATAAACATTCATTGCCATACACTTCTTTTAATAAAAGATAAGTTTCAGTAGCGCTTTTTCCAAGTTTCATGTGAAATTTCACGACGATTCGTTGCTCTATTTTTACACTTACCATTTTTCCGGCAAAACAAAACAACAGCTCTTATACAAACGAAGGCCACGGCCAGACTAATTTGTTTACAGACACGGCAGGCGCCGCATTCGAAAGAGAAGGTTTCACGCTACACAGCTGTCGGTCGTTCGCGTTTGGCGCACCCGTGCTTCTTCTGTGGAAGCATCAGTCTCGTTATTTTATAGCCACACCTCGTATCTACTCGGGGAGCGCGGCACATATACCATGAAGTTTTCTCATTGCGTTTTGTCCAAAATATGAAATACCATTTTCTAATATTATATATGGATGGATTTGGTATTTAATGCTCTACAATTTTTGTCCTTAAAAAAACTTGAAAATTTTGCCAGAGTAACGAGAGAGGGGGGGGAGTAGTTCAACATTTGAAATTAAAAAAAACTGAACACATGGTTGCAAAGAGCATAAAATATTGCAAAACTTTTGTCTGAAACTTTTTTTTATATGACTCATAGTTTAGAAAATATTTGATAAAAACTATAACGGCTATTCTTTTCAAGGGGTGGTTTCACCCTCTAAACATGCTCCGAAGCCGATATAAAAAAATATGTATCCCTTAGTTTTTGATGCTCTACAATATATCCGAAGCCCATTCAAATCGGTGAGGGACAGTTGTGACACTCTCCTTGTCAGTGTTCTTCAATTTTGAGTATCGCTTATCATCCAATCCGCGGCACGAATACAAGATTCGTGTCTCCCGTGCATCCGCGCTCAGTGCTGGGCGATTCCAGCAGAGCGAGATTCAGGTTTCCTAACCTGGATCGGAAACATTTTGGTCCTTAGAGCCGGATACGGAGCACGAGTGAGAAGATGAAGAGTTCTGAGGCTGTAACCCGATCGAGCTTGGAAATTGTCATCCAGCATGGCGGAACCGCTAAATAAATAACTTCAACTGAAGCGGTTGATTGAGCGTTCGCTCGAGAACTTTAAAAAAATTGGAAGAAACAACTTCACGGCCGGGAAGGTTCGGTCTAAAATCTCCCTTCTTAAAGAATCTTGGAATCAATTCCTGGACGGACATGCTCTCCTGGCCACGATGACACCCGAGGCTAGTCGGATGGCCCTCGATTACTTCAGGGATAGTTATTTCGATTCGGTGGAGGAGGCGTACGAGACGGCTCACGATTACATGACCGAGTGCTTGGAGGAGCTTATGCCGCCTGTAAGTCCGAGTGCATCTCTGAATCCGTCGCGTCAAAGCATCAATCCGTCAACGCACTCTTGTGCACAGTTGCCTCCCATTCGTCTGCCACCATTCGACGGCAGTTACGATCAATGGGAGCAGTTTCGCGATCGTTTCACGACTCTTATTCTTCACAATAAAGATATTTCTGATTTTGTTCGCATGCATTATTTAACGTCCTGCGTAACAGGACGTGCGCTCGAGTGCATTGGGAATATCCCCGTCACTGCGGACAATTTTGTAATCGCCTGGGACGCGTTGGTTGCCCGGTTCGAGAACAAGCGTCGGTTGCTCAGGCACATCTCCGCGTTACTTATGTTATCTGCGATACCTCGAGAGTCGGCATATGATCTGCAAGCTCTGTGCGATCAAATTAATATTACCGTGGCATCATTAAATTCGCTGCACCGTACTCCGGAAAAACTCTGGAACGACATACTTGTGCATGTCATTGTTCAATGATTAGATTCAATTACACGCAAGGTGTGGAATGTTCGGTCGAGTGATCATGACGAGCCTCCGTCTTACGACGATTTATATTAATTTTTACTATCTCGCATCCGTGCTCTCGAGGATTTTGCAGACGGAACCCCGAGTAGATCGACTTCAAAGCCTATTATTGCTCTAAAGGTGCACGTCGCGACTGCGTCGACTGTCGCACAATCTGCATGTCCGATATGCAAGGCGCGACATTTCTTCAGTGTTTGTCCTATGTTCACTCGCGGAAGTCCGAGCCAACGACGAGCGATTTAGTGAAGCAGCATCGTCGCTGTTTCACCTGTTTGAGTCAACATCATTCGGCTAGTGAGTGCAAGAGTCGTTACTCATGTCGCATTTGCCACCAGCGTCATCACAGTTTATTACATACAGGCTCGGACTCCTGCTTGAACAATTCCGTTCAGGCGCCGACGACCGAATGACCATCGCAAACTGATGAAAATAGCGGAACTCCAGCAGTTCAGTCACTTTGTGCTTCTGCGATTCCAAAACCGCACCCGCGGGTGCTTTTCGTGACTGCTTGGGTTTCAGTTAGTGGATCGTCCGGTCGCACCACCGTGGCTCGAGCTTTGCTCGATCAGGGCTCACAACTGACGTTTATGTCTGAAAATTTGGCTCAACTCTTAAGAGTAAAGCGCGTTCGCATGCCGATTTCGATTTCGGCCGTCGGAGGAGTTCACGCTCGGCATAAAGTTCAAATCTCGGTTTCTCCGCGTGATTCTACCTCGCCCTCGCTTTCAACTGATGCGATTATCTTGAAAACTCTTACGTTTTATTCACCGAAAACAAACGCGGATCTCACAGGATTTTCGCAGCTCGCTAATTTACCATGGGCCGATCCAGACCCTTCCAGTTCCCATATTATCGATCTTATTCTTGGTGCGGACATTTATAACGAAGTTATCCTTGATGGCCGTCAGAAGGGCAAATGGGGACAACCGACCGCGCAAAACTCAATTTTCGGATGGATGATTTCGGGCCCAACCGGATTCGACTCATGACTTAATCGCCTATCACGAGACGCTGATCGCGGAATGGAAGCACTTATACCAGTTCATCATTGTCACAATTCGTGTTTTATTGACGATGAAATTAGAAAATTTTGGGAAGTGGAAGAAATTCCACAGAAAACAATTTTGTCATCGGAAGACGAAAAATGCGAGGAACATTTTCTTTCAACGCATTCTCGAGCTCCAGACGGACGGTACATTGTTCGTCTTCCGTTTAAAACCGATCCTCCTATTGATATTGGAGATTCTCGGTGCCGGGCGGAACGATTGTTTATTTCTTTATTGCTTAAATTTTTGTTTAAATACGAATTCAAAACAATCTTGCGAGTATGTCGCTTTCCTCGATGAATATGAGCGACTAGGTCATATGCGCCCAGCGCCGACTGTGTCCAATTCAAATAAATAACGTGTATTCATACTACATCATCCTGTTCTCCGAGACGACAGTGTCACGTCACATTTGCGCGTTGTTTTCAATGCCCCAAGTCTCACGACGAACGGCTCGAGTCTCAACAACTATCTATTTACCGGACCGAAATTGTAAACGGACCTGTCGGCAATTATCTTACAGTGGCGACGGTTCCAGTTTGTTTATACCGCCGACATAGCAAAAATGTACAGACAAATTCAACTCGACGTAAGAGACATCAATTACCAGTGTATCCTATGGCAGAATCCGTCTGATATTTCGCCAATAGAATATCAGCTTCTTACCGTCACATACGGATTGGCTTGCGCTCCATTCTTAGCCTTACGCGTTATTAAACAGCTGATAGCGGACGAGGGGGAACATTTTCCATTTGCTACTCAAATCTTGCGCGGCGGTATCTATGTTGATGATGTTCTGTTCGGGGATAACGACATCAATCAATTGATTGAGACTCGAACTCAATTAGTCGCATTACTTCGCCGTGGCGGATTCGAATTGAGAAAATGAGCAAGCAACTCATCTCGGCTCCTCTCTGATATTGATGCCGATGACTACGGATTGGCTTGCACAAAGTTTCTCTCCGCGGACGATAGAATAAAAATCCTCGGTATCGAGTGGAATCCGTCTAGCGACGCGTTTCAAATACGAATCGCGTTAACCGCGAAAATTCCCGACAGCAAACGTGCAATTTTATCTGCTATCGCTAAATTATATGACCCCTTAAGATGGGTCACTCCAGCCACTATTGCGGCAAAGGTATTTATGCAACAACTCTGGCGGGAAAAGCATGGCTGGGATGATGTCGTTTCAGAAGTACTCTTGCTGCGCTGGACGCTTATTTATTCTAGTTTTTCTTCCCTCAACGGCATTAAACTTACGCGATGGGTGGGACTCGGCTCCGACGTTCATCACGCCGAGCTCATGGTTTTGTCGACGCGTCAAATGTAGCTTACTCGGCAGTAGTCTATATGAAGATTGTGAGTCATTCGGGTGATATAAAAATCATTTTACTCGCTGATAAATCAAAAGTTGCGCTTCTGACTCTCCTCAGTATTCCTCGGTTGGAGTTTTCAGCTGCAGTACTGCTCTCTCGACTTATTGAGTTCACTCGTAATTCATTTAAAATCGCGACTATGCCGTGTTCTTGGACGGGCTCGACGAATGGCTGCACGTTCCCACTGACGACAACCCGGCGGATTGTGCATCTCGCGGGTTGCTCGGAAGTGAACTCCTGGGTCATTCGTTGTAGTGGCATGGTCCAGTATGGTTGCGCTATTCTCGAGATGAGTGGCCCAAACATTATCCGTGTCTTCCTGCCACTGTCCCTCTTGAGGAACGAAAAATCGCGGTGCATATCGCTCCGCAGATAGAAACATTCGATCTCGCGTCTCGTTTTTCGTCGTGTAAATTGTTGAGAGTGCGTATATATTTCGATTTATATCTCGATGCCGGCGTGTTTATGATGAGGCGCCGTCATCCATGCCTCAATGTCACGCTCTCACGGCGACTGAGTGCGGACAGGCGAAAACCTTTTGGATTAAGCACATTTAGGCTGAATTATTTTCATCCGAGATACGCGCGCTTGCCACCAATCACAACCTGTCTGAAAAAATTCAATTGCTTCACTGCGCCCGTTTTTAGATCAAGACGGTATACTTCGCGTTGACGGGCGGCTGGGAAACGCACCCATTCCGTTCTCCACCCGACATCCTATCCTTCTCACATCACATTCATTGGTCAAACTTATTGTTGAGCACGCTCATATACGAGCGTTGCTCGCTGGGCTCCAACCTGCGTTGAATACCTTCAGATTAGATTTCTGGATTATGCGCGCGCGAAGTATTGCCAAAGCTATCATACATCGCTGTATCATTTGTATGCGCGAAAGAGACACGACTCCGTCGCAAGTCATGGGAAATCTTCCCACTGTGGGCGTGACGGCTCCGACTCGCGTGTTTCTACATTGCGGAGTCAATTACGCTGGATCAGTGCACGTTCGAGCTTCTGCTGGTCGAGGTATTACCGCCCGAAAGGCTTATATCGCGTTGTTTATTTGTTTGTCTACGCGAGCGATTCACTTAGAATTAGTGGCTGATTATTCGACTGCCACTTTTCTCAACGCGTTTGCGCGTTCACGCGTTCACGGTTTTGCGCTCGCCACGGACTCCCACAATCGATCTACTCCGACAACGGTACTATATTCACCGGAGCTGATCGCGAATTAGCCCGCGCGTATAAAACCGCACTTCGAGATCCAAATTTTCAGAATATTACAACCAGTGATAGGGTGCCATGGCACTTTATTCCCTCTGCAGCTCCGCATTTTGGCGGAATTTGCGAAACGGGGATTAAGAGTGTCAAACACTACTTGCGTCGGGTGTTTGGACGACACACGCTTACGTTCGAGGAGTTCTCGACATTACTCTGTAAAATTGAGGCTTGCCTCAATTCTCGCCCGATTGCGCCTCTTACAGATTCATTTGAAGATTATAATCCCCTCACTCCGGGTCATTTTTTGATCGGATCGGTGATCACTGACAGCCCAGCGCCTTCATTGTTCGATGTAAATGAAAATCGCCTCACTCGTTCGTCAAATGACCGAGCGCTTTTGGAAGCTCTGCCGAAATGACTACCTTAATACGTTGCAGTAGAGAAATAAGTCGCAGACTAAGAAAAATAAGACGTAGAAATTACCCTCCGATTAAGACTGGCCAACTGGTGTTGATCCATAACGAGACTTTACCTCCTTGCAAATGGGAGTTAGGCCGGATCGTTCAATGTCATCCCGGTACGCTTGACGGGTTGACTCGCGTCGTTACCGTCAAGACAGCCAAGTCCGAATTTAAGCGACCTATCGTAAAGTTATGTGTTCTACCGTCGTTTGCAATACGACCGCAGCATGAGTCTTGTAAAGGGTTTTTCAATAAGGACGGGTCGATGTTGCAATGGAATAAACAATGGAACAAACTGTGTGTGAGGTATTAACGAAATTCTTTTTTTATTTGAAAGGCCCATGTATGCCATTATGTGTGGAATATACGAGGGCGGTCCGATAAGTACTTAGCCTCACCGCCCGATAGCGCCACTATCGCAAGAGAAATTTACTATCGTGTAGTACATTCTCGTAGACGGCTACTGTCGAAATTTCAGCCGAATCGGACTCGTAGTTTTGTTTTGACCGCGTGTGGAAGCGGGCGTGTCCGCGCATTTTAGAAAAATGGAAAAAGAGCAATATCGGTCGGTGATTCGATTCTTGTTTTTGGAAGGAAAATCGCGCAGCGAAATCAAAGAGCGCTTGGATGCTGTGTACGGTGACTCTTCTCCTTCGATGGCGACCGTCAAAAATTGGTTTAACGAGTTTCAACGTGGTCGCACGTCGGTTTTTGATGAGCCACGCCCAGGTGCCCCGAAAACGGCTACCACGGAGGATAACATGACAAAAATCCACGATCTCGTATTGGCAGACCGCCGATTGAAGGTGCGCGAGATAGCTGAGACAGTAGACATCTCAAAAGACCGCGTGGATCATATCCTGCATGAAATTTTGGGCATGAGAAAGCTGTCGACGCGGGTGCCATGTTTGCTCACTCCGGACAACAAGCGCAACCGTGAGACCACTTCAGAGCAGTGTTTGACGCTGTTTAAGCGCAATCCGAAGGAGTTTCTGCGTCGTTTCGTGACCGTCGACGAAACATGGATCCACTGGTACACACCAGAGACCAAGGAACAGTCGAAACAGTGGACTTCACCCGGCGAACGTGCTCCGAAGAAGGCGAAGACTGTCCTATCGGCCGGAAAGGTGATGGCAACCGTTTTCTGGGATTCACAAGGTGTGATCTACATCGACTACCTGGAGAAGGGCAAAACGGTCACAGGGCTGTATTATGCCGAATTATTGGGCCGATTCGACGCCGAATTGCAGAAAAAACGGCCCCATTTGGCGAAGAAAAAAGTGCTCTGCCACCATGACAACGCACCGGCTCACACCTCCGCCCTCGCCACGGTCAAATTGGTCGAATTGGGCTACGAACTGCTGCCCCATCCACCGTATTCTCCAGATTTGGCCCCGTGCGACTTCTTTTTGTTTCCAAACTTGAAAAAGTCACTCGCCGGGCAGAAATTTGAGTCGAATGAGGAGGTCATCGCCGCCACGGAGGCCTACTTTGCAGACCTCGAGAAAACGTATTTTTCAGACGGGTTAAAGAAGTTGGAGCATCGCTGGGTCAAGTGTATCGAGCTAAAAGGAGACTATGTTGAGAAATAAATCGCCAATTTTCCAAAATTTTCATTTTTCTTTTGTAGGCTAAGTACTTATCGGACCACCCTCGTAACATCGTTCAAATGTCCGCCGCGGCTTCTCACAGTGGCACGAATCCGAGTGGTCCAATTTTCAATGATTCTGCCGCATAGATCCGGCTGAGTTTGAGCGATGGTCTGGGTTATGTTGACTTTAAGGGCATCGGTCGATTGCGGCTTATTGGCATAGACTTGCGACTTCAGAAAACCCCACAAGAAAAGGTCTAGCGGGGTCAAATCGCACGATCTTGGTAGCCAATTCACGTCACCTCTGCGAGAGATAATCATATCCTCAAATCGTTCATGCAGAATGTCCATCGTCCAACACCGTCCGTTGTGTGGCACGTAGCGCCGTTCTGCTGGAACCACATGTCGTCCACGTCCATATCGTTCAATTTGGGCCAGAAGAAATTGGTTATCATCGTTCTGTAGCGCTCGCCATTGACGGTGATGGCCTCACTAACGTCGTTTTCGAAAAAGTATGGACCAATTACGCCGTCGGCCCAAAATCCGCACCAAACAGTAACTTTTTGTGGATGCATTGCTACCTGTTGAACCTCGTGTGGGTTGGCGTCGTGCCATATACGGCAATTATGCTTGTTAACATAGCCATTCATTCAAAAATGCGCCTCGTCGCTAAAGATGATTTTTCGGCCAAAATTGGGATCCTCTTCCAAATGCTCCGAAGCCCAGTCAGCGAACAAACGGCGTTGTCTATGGTCATTAACTTTGAGCTCCTTGGCCAGTTGGATCTTGTACGGGTACAGGCCCAAGTCCCGACGCAAAATTCGCCAATTTGAAGTCTGCGAAAGGCCGAGTTCTTGTGCACGGCGAGGAATTGACTGCCTCGGGTTCTCCTGCACACTTTCACTTACAGCGGCGATCGGCGATTCTCGGCCGATCTGGCGTTCCTTTGACGTACGTGTTGGCTGACCGTTTACCGAACCGGTCGTCTCGAATTTGTCTACCAAACGTTGGAGAGTCGACTTTGAAGGGCCACCGTGTCTGCCGTAAAATGGGCGCAACGTGCGCAACGTTTCCACTAACGATCACTCATTTTGATAATAAAGTTTTATCATTTGGACGTGCTGCTCAATCGTATAACTTGTCATGGTGATTTGGCATCAGTGACTGAATAATAAACAACAGGTTAGACAGACGCCGCCAAAACAACATGGCCGCCACAGGCTGCCAACATCGACCCGCACCAATTGAAAAACCCTGTAGTTCAAGTCACGGTCCAAATATTTTAGCTATTCATTTTCTTTTTATCTCTTAATAACAATCTGCATAAACATATTAACAAGTTTAAATCACGTAGCGAAATGAATTTTTACATTAAATGCATCGAGTCTGTTTAGTTCCTGCGTTTGTGTTATGGTTATATTGCGTTGTTTACCACATTCATGAATTCAACCAAAAAAAAGGAGAAAATCCGAATGTGTCAAGGCGGGCGGAATCGACCGACATTTCATCCTGCGCTCACCGCTGTCCTTTAATTTTATTATTATGTCTTAATTGTTAATCGAAACTGTCGTTCCGTGGCGGGCGGAATGTTCAGAATTAAAAGTAAAATTGTAAGCAGACTTCCAGATTATTCGGCAAGGGAATTATTTGGAAGTCTCGAGTATATCGTGAGGCTCCGCGGGAGCAGCGTATAGCCGTTATCGCTATACGCGCTGTCGATCGTCCTGTTGATAGTCGGCAACATAATAGCAATCTCGATTGTATCGTCGACAAAAATAAGGTCACAACTCAGAGCACGCTCCGCCGAGGAGCTTTGGCAACAATAGGTTCACGTCGAAGATTCGAGAATCTGAGAGAATCGACTAATGTTTTGATTGTCAGCCAATCAGGGCGTGCCACTCTTGCTCGAATTCAAAAATTATATATTGACTGGATGTTGTAAGAACGGGTTACTCGTCTCTCGACCAGTTCGGCGGCTCGTGCTCAAAGCTTCTGTTTCTTAGAAAAATCACGCATTCCAAGATATGAAGCTTCAAAGTTGATATATCACCAGCATTTGCATTACCCAAGGTGTACCGCGTGAAGGTTGCACGGTCGGATTTACGCCTCTTGTGTGTGCGTGTGTGTGTGTCTGTCTGTGTGCGTGTTTGTGTTACAATAGTGTAAGGTCTAATCACTCTTGATTTTTATACCAGTCTTAACCTTTGTACTTAGCGATTGATTATATATTTAGAATAGGAAGATTGTCGGTGTAGATGAGGAGTTTTATGCGCGTATTAACAAGAGACGATTCTTCACAAGCACACACATCTTTTAATACTCGAACATAACAAATGTAACTGCAAATTTACGCTAGAATTACCACTTGCCTTAATCTCCGTAATTCGCGAGAGTTGCAGTGGTACGATATCGATCTAATGAGGCGGAATGACAGTACTGATTGCATAGACCAGTTCCTGCGATTAGTAATAGCTCGAACGGAAATAGTATAAACCACAATGCGTCAAAAGAGTCACTGAATATGATTGCAATAAATAAATCATATCCGTATGAATTTGTGGATTGCTTCGAATCTCGCTTCCTGAGTTTCGCACGCTTGCCTCGCCGTTGCCGAAGAGAAGCTCAGAGAGACCGACCTTGTTCTTTCCGGCCGTATTTATAGTCGAAAAGGTGTCTCTGTACATCAGAGAGAATTCACCTATATGCTTTACATCTCGAGAGATGTCGCCAAGTGCTCCATATCTTACAATAGAGATAAGGACTCCACGGTTCGTCACTCCCGTAATATTTTTTGACTCCAAACCTTCTCCACTGTGTGTGTGCGTGTGTGTAGACCTAAAAAGGACCAATTTTGTGCGTATGTATTTTTTCAGTCAAAATTCTCCCCCCTCCTCTTTCTCTCTCTCTCAATATCTCTCTCCACCATTCTTCTTCTCCTTCCCCTTACATTAGTTATTTTCTTGCTGTTACACACACACACACATATGTACACACAAAAGGCGTAAATCCGACCGTGCAACCTTCACGTGGTACACCTTGGGTAATTCGAATGCCGGCGGTATGTCGACTTTGAAGCTTCATATCTTGGAAATGACTTACACAAAATACAAAAATAGGTAGTGTTTTGGAAACATCTTGACAAGGGCTACAAGAATATGCAATAAAAAATAGGAGATCCTATTTAAGGAAACATCGATCACATTGACCTGGCCTTGATAGAATCACTCAAGGTCAAGTCCATATTTTTATCTTATGTCCCCCTCAATACTCTACAACTTTTGTCTGAAACATTTTTTCATATTTAAAGCCGTTTCCGAGATCCAGAAGTGGAGTCGGACTTTACAGATACCCTGTATATACATTGCTCAAAAGAATTATGGTATAGATAACTTATTGCCGAAAATTGGCCAACTTTGACTGGCGATGATTTTGCGAAAAATTATTGTAAACTAATGATTTTTTTTCAAAATGAACTTTTGTAGCTTCTACTTTAACCCTTCATATCCTAAATTAATTTACCCAAACCTTATTAAATTTTTGCGTAATTAAATAACTCTTGGCATAAACATAAGACAGGAAAATAAATTTTGTAACAATTCAATGATTAAATTTTTATGTGGTATTTGTAAGTACCGACAGGAAGTAGGGTAAGACATGGGAAAAAGGTTAAAGAACGCATATATAGAGCGGCACTTTGAAATACCGTCAGGATACAAAGGGTTAAGAATGTATCTCCATTTTTTGCATGCGATGCACCCCTATCTCTGTAACTCCTGACATCTGAGAACATATTTGTTATACTGAAAATTGCAAAGTTTGATGGAATGCACGAACGTGGACAATTTTTTTTTCGGGGACGCCGTTTGCATCGTCATAAAGTTCAAATCTTTCTCTTCAATTTGAAAAACATGCAGTTTCTACAATTTTTTCGCAATGTTACAGCCCTTCAAAAATATCGTTGTTTTTGACCTTCGGGCCAAGTACTGGCCGGCGGATTAAATGACTGGAAATCATAGTGGAGCAACGGCAAAAGTGTTTGTTGACATACGCATGCAAGCACGTGTGCATGTTTTTCAGTTCCTGGCTCGTGTTTTGACCACAGCCAACATTCCTAGCATTGGCCAACAAACTCTCTCCATATTCTTCACGGCTCTGTATGATATCTGAAGGACTGTAACTTTGCGAAAAAAAATTGTAGCGACCTATTTTCTTCAAATTGAAAGGGAAAATTTGAACTTTATGACGATGCAAACAGCGTCCTCGAAAAAAAATTGTCAATGTCCGTGCATTCCGTCAAATTTTGCAATTTTCAGTATATTAAACATGTCGTCAGATGTCAGGGATCATAGGGGTAGGGGTTCATCGTATGCAAAAAATAGAAATTCTTAAAGTAGAAACATCAAGATTCATTTTGAAAAAAGAATCTTTAATCTACAATAATTTTTCGCGAAGTAATCAAAATTGGCCAATTTTCGGCAATAAATTATCTATATCATAATTCCTTTGAGCAGTATATAGGGTGTTAAATTTCAAACGTAACAGGTAAAAAATCTCGAAAATTATGAAAGATATTAAAAAAAGCTAAAACATGTTCCATGTTTTCGAAGCGGAAAAGGAATGGCATTATCAGTTTTTTATTTGGAGGGCATTTTCAAGGTCTGTTGAAGGACAACTTAATTTTTTTAAATGGAAAGCTTAATTTTTTATTATATCTTCTTTTTCTACCAATTAATTTTAACAACTTTTGTCTAAAATAGTTTTTTATTTGCCTAATATTTTTGGAAATATTTAAAGAAAACTTGGTAACTTTTTAATTTAAAGAAAACTTTTCAACATTTAACTTACGGTATCTCGCTAACTATTCGTCGAAAGAAAAAATAGTATTAGAATTTTTTACTTTATTTACTAACAATATACTACTATAATAGTACCCAAACTTTTATTAATTTAATAATTTAAAAATTTCCAAAAGTCGATAAGTTAATAAAAGTTAGGGTACTATTATAGTAATATATTCTTAATAGTAAATAAAGTAAAAAAGTCTAATACTATTTTTTCTTTCGACGAATAGTTAGTGAGATATCGTAAGGTAAATATTGGAAAAGTTATCCCTTAAATATTGGAAAAATTTCCCTTAAATATCTCAAAATATATTAAATAAATAAAAAAATGTTCCAGACAAAAGTTGTTTAAATTAATTGGCAGAAAAAGATGATATAATAAAAAACTGGGATTTCCATTTATGAAAATTGATAATCAGTTAATATCTCGAAAGTGGCGCCTATAAACAAAATTCTATTGCTGTCCCCCATCAAGCTAAACAACTTTTATCTTAAGCATTTTTCGATATAACGCAATGTTTCTGAAATATTTGAGTAAATCTTTTAAAATGGAACACTCTGTATACAGAGTGTCCCATTTTAATGTTCCACCCCAAATAACTCTTCAGTATTGAAGTTTCAAGGAAAATGATCTGAATAAAAGTTGTAGGGATTTAAGTGAGCTACCTTATGATGACATTGACTTTGATCTTGACCTCTATTTTCAAGGTCATTTGAAGGTCAACTTGCGTTTTTTAAATGGAAACCTAATTTTATTACACTTTTTTTCTACTATTATTCTACTATTAGTTAATTTGAACAACTTTTGTCTAAAACATTTTTTTATTTCTCTGATACTTTTTGAGATATTTGAGGAAAACTTGATAACTTTTTCAATATTTAACTTACGATATCTCGCTAACTATTTGTTGAAAAAAAGTGGTACTAGACTTTCTTGCTTTATTTAGTCTCAAAAACATATTGCTACAATAGCGCCTTGACTTTTGTTAACTTACTGATTTCTGGAAATTTCAAAATCATCAAATTAACAAAAATCAGGGCGCTATTGTAACAATATATTCCTGAGACTAAATAAAGCAAGAAAGTCTAGTACCACTTTTTCTTTCGACAAATAGTTAACGAGATATCGTGAGTTAAATATTGAAAAAGTTATCAAGTTTTCCTCAAATATCTCAAAAAATATTAGACAAATAAAAAAACGTTTTAGACAAAAGTTGTTCAAATTAACTAGTAGAAAAAAGTGTAATAAAAAAATAAGGGTTCCTATTTGAAAAACGCAAGTTGACCTTCAAATGACCTTGAAAATAGAGGTCAAGATTAAAGTCAATGTCATCATAAGGTAGCTTACTTAAATCCCTACAACTTTTACTGAAATCATTTTCCTTGACACTTCAATACTGAAGAGTTATTTTGGGTGGGACATTAAAATCGGACACCCTTATACGAGGTGTCTTAAAAATATTGGAACTCCCGTAATACTTTGCAGGATCAAGTTTTCATGAAAGAGTTTAAATATAAAAGTTGTAGAAAATCAAGTAACGGACTTGATGATGACTTTGAATTTGACCTTGGTCATGACTTTCAAGGTCATTTGAAGGTCAACTTGCGTTTTTTAAACGGGAACCTTTATTTTGTATTACACTGTTTTTCTACCCATTTATTTGAACAACTTTTTTTAAAACATTTTTTTATTTGCCTAATATTTATTGAGATATTTGAGGAAAACTTGATAACTTTTTCAATATTTAACTTACAATATCTCGCTAACTATTTGTCAGAAGAAAAAGTGGTACTAGACTTTCTTGCTTTATTTAGTCTCAAAACTATATTGTTACAATAGTGCCTTGACTTTTGTTAACTTACTGATTTTTGGAAATATAAAAATCATCAAACTAACAAAAATCAGGGGGCTATTGTAACAATATATTCCTGAGACTAAATAAAGCAAGAAAGTCTAGTACCACTTTTTCTTTCGACAAATAGTTAGCGAGATATCGTAAGTTAAATATTGAAAAAGTTATCAAGTTTTCCTCAAATATCTCAAAAAATGTTAGGCAAATAAGAAAATGTTTTAACCCGTTGCGGTCTTATGTCGAGCGTCACTCGACACAGCGTTTCGTTCCAGCAAGTCCCATGTCGAGCGACACTCGACACAGCGTTTCGTTCCAACACGTCCTATGTTGACAGTCTTCGTCGAACGTTAAAAGAGATAAGATAAGAGCGACAATCATCCAGCGACAAGGAACAGCGATTAGATGGAACATTACATATAATTACACTGCATCCGCAGCGTAAATACAAAGATTGCACAATATGTTCAAACCGAAATATTCCTGGTGGCAGAAGAGAGACTACATATATATGCGAAACTTGCGACAGAAAACCGGGACTGCATATCGAAGAATGTTTTAAACGCTATCATACCATGGTAAATTATAAGCTGTGAACAATAAAAATAATGTTTACAAAATCTTAAACTTTTATTTTGTATATCCAGCTATTCATAAGTATGTTGCGTTAGTAAGCTCATAAATATTTTCCAAAGTAAACGGTACCAAGCGGATGAGCGATTGGCGAAATCTGTGCGGACCGGCTGGGATGAAATTGCGAATACAGCGCGGACTGCAACGGGTTAAACAAAAATTGTTCAAATTAATTCATAAAAAAAAGCAGTGAAATAGAAAATAAGGGTTCCCATTTAAAAAACGCAAGTTGACCTCTAAATGACCTTAAACGTCATGGCTAAGGTCAAATTCAAAGTCACCATCAAGTCCGTTACTCGATTTTCTACAACTTTTGTATTTAAAGTTTTTCATGAAAACTTGATCCTGCAAAGTTATCCGGGGGTTCCGGTATTTTTAAGACACCTCGTATACAGAATGTCCCATTTTAATGTCCCACCTCAAATAACTCTTCAGTTTTGAAGTTTAAAGGAAAATGATCTGAATAAAAGTTGTAGGGATTTAAGTGAGCTACCTTATGATGACCTTGACTTTGACCTTGACCTCTGTTTTCAAGGTAATTTAAAGGCCAACTTGCGTTTTTTAAAAGGGGACTCTTATTTTTTATTACATTATTTTTTTCTACAAAATAATTTGAACAACTTTTGTCTAAAAAATTTTTTTGCTTAATAGTTTTATTTGCTTGATATTTTTCGAGATATTTGAGGAGAACTTGATAACTTTCTCAATATTTAACTTACGATATCTCGCTAACTATTTGTTGAAAAAAAGTGGTACTAGACTTTCTTGCTTTATTTAGTCTCAAGAATATATTGTTATAATAGCGCCTCGACTTTTTTTAACTTTCTGATTTTTGGAAATTTCAAAATCATCAAATTAACAAAAATCAGGGCGCTATTATAACAATATATTCTTGAGACTAAATAAAGTAAGAAAGGCTAGTATCACTTTTTCTTCTGACAAATAGTTAAATATCGTAAGTTAAATATTGAAGAGGTTATCAAGTTTTCCTCAAATATCTAAAAAAATATTAGACAAATAAAAAAATGCTTTAGAAGAAAGTTGTTCAAATTAATTGGTAGAAAATAACAGTGTAATAAAAAATAAGGGTTCCTATTTAAAAAACGCAAGTTGACCTCCAATGACTTTGAAAGTCATGGCCAAGGTCAAATTCAAAGTCACCATCAAGTCTGTTACTCGATTTTCTACAACTTTTATTTCAAGCATTTTTTCCTATCTCGAAAACTGTGGGAGTTATTCTAGTGGCCTGTTTTAGATGCCCCACCCTGTATACAAATTATATAAAAGTGATATATCAATTATAGATACAAACACAGATTATGAAAATGCAACGTATTCAAGAAATGGAGCTAGATTCGACACATTCATACGTACACTAGCCCGTAGAAGATCGCGCGCTTCAACAGAACCATATTGGACTCGAGCTTTGAGGGAACAGCGAGGATACCATCATATTGAAAATTTTTCTCAAACGCAACGTTTTCTAGATTTTTATGAAAAATCGTTAAAACAGTGAATACAAATGTTTTTATTTAACAGAAAAGTACAAATGTTTACTAATTTGCGAAACAATTTTCACACTTTCTTTTTAGTCAAGTTGTAGCACGCCAAGTTATCATAATTGCAAGCTATTGTCCACAAATTTGCATTACAATTGCTCTATAAGAAAAAGCATAACTAATCATATCGCGAATTTGTTTACAATGACTTATAATAACCACAACTTGCAGTGCTGTAACTTAGAAACAAAATGTAAAAATTGTTTCGCAACTGAGTACAATATTTTAAGTTTATTATTATTAATATTTGTGACAATATAATACTCTATTTTACTATATTATACGTCAACATAAGTGTTAAAAGTAAAATATTATAAATGTAATTTTTTCAAACCAAACATTAGTTACATTGATTTAAAAATGTTTATTTAAAAATATTAATATTAAACATATATATTTTTAAGATAAAATGCTGTGGTGAGCAAAGAACACTACCGGACAGATCGATATTTTGATCGATACCGACACAGGTCAACACACGGGGCACGAGCTACCCACGCCGTAACAAGCCTCGCCGCCGCGCCGCTAGGCGGCAAGTCATTGACCCCTCGCGACTCGGAGTTAAAAGTCTGACAGGTGCATATAAAAGGCGCGCATTGCGGGTGATTCAGTAGAGGAAATCGGGAGTTCGGTATATGTATCAAATAACCGTCGCACTGCAAAGTGCGAGTAACGCTGCAAAGCGTCTCTCTCCCGCTATACGCACTGCAAGATGCGAGCGATGCTGCAAAGCGTATCTTTTAGTACACGCACTGCAAAGTGCGAGCAACACTGTCAAAACGTCGGCGCTGAAAAGCACACTAAGACTGAACCAAAATAGCCCCGAAGGGGGCTCCATCGTAACAGCCTGTGGTCGCATCTGTATGGTTCCCCAAGGCGGGGACCTGCAAAATCAATCGAAAGAGGAGGATTAAGAAACGAGGATCTAAGAGAAGCTCTATTAGAGCTTTTCAGCTCGGAATCTCTAGATAAAATCTCATTCAAGCTTAAGTCACCACGGCCTAGAACACCTTCTCCAAGCAGACAGGGAACTCCACCCTCCGAAGGATGGCACCTCGACGACAAGACCTCCTAAAAAGGCGCAACCTAGATCTCCACGGTGGAAACTAACAATCGCAGAGATGACACCACTACATCTATCAAGACCGCCACTATACCAGCTAGCTCGGGCGGATTCCTATGTAGGACAACCACTGTCTCCGAGGTACATCAGTGAGGACGTTCCCTCTCGGACACTTAGGACGTAGACAACCCCGAGAGCTGCTAAAACACTAGTAAGGACGGAGCATCCTAGTAACCCGGCCTTCGATATACGGAGCCCACGGACGGCCATACTTCAACACCGCAACACGCCGTCATATCCGCAGAAATATCTTGCAGAAAAAACACACTAACACAACGCACATTTATACATAATGTTCTAATATATTCAGTCATGTTCAGATAACTTGTGTCACAATTATTCACCTTTCCTCTCCGATCACAAGAGCGCAAAACTAAACGCAACCCACAAATACGTTACTTAACTTGCTTATTACTTGAATATACTGTTATGAAATACTATTATAAAATACTGCATAATTATTTTTTTTGTTAAATAACAATGTTTTCAATTGAATTGAAAGAAATATATAAGCATGACAAAATTCTCAATTGAAGTGAAGGAAACTTTATATTATGTAATGTGTTTAGAATTTTGTTTCGGTCTGTTAAAAATATAATTAGCGTTAAATATTAATTACTTATTATATAGAATTATTTTATTGACATGTTAGAACTGAATACACATAACATAACACATAACACATAACCTGAACATGTTAGAAATGGATAAAAATATTTTATAAAAGTTATTGTTTTTATTTATTAGATTAACTGTAAAATGTTAGCTTGGATGAATTTACTCATATAATATTGACATGAAAAATAATGTAAGTACAATTTCAGAATAACATTTCACAATATTTTAGATATCATTTAGTAAAAAATGATTAAGGGTTTTACAATTATATAAAACGTACAATTCTATAAACAAGTTATTTTAATAATGTAAAAAAATTACAAAATATTATTGTTTATTCATTATTTTATATAAAATCAAATATTAACACTATAGATACAGATATATAAATATAAACGCTATACATACAGAACTATTATATACAGAGAATTGTTATAGGATCGTTCAACGAGGCAGTAGTGGCGACGAAAGTTTCAATAAAAACTTAGTTTTATTTAAGAAAAGAGTCCTATTGAATTGACTTTCTTGCTAGCGCGCTACAGATGTAGTCTTAGAGATAAATACACATTCGGTTCGGTCGGCCAGTGGTTAAGCTCTGAACGATCCTTCAATGACGGCAGTCGGTTTATCTAGGCTTGTCGCCGAAGAAATCTGCAAGTTTTGCGGAAACATTGTGCCACTTGCGACTTTTGTCCATGCAGATAGTGCATTATTTGCCTGTTGCCTTTTCCGGACTTTTCGCTGTGTGGCGTAATGCTTAGCTTGCAGCACGTGCGGCGCAGGCGGATGTGCTTAGCATGGCACTTATGTCAATATAATTAATATATATTAATTATAGTTAATTCGTCATGCTCACTTAGGGCACGACAGAACTATAACAATAAATGTGCAATAACATCTCTTTTAACGTCGTCTTCTACATCTATATTATTTTGTGCATTATCAATTTTTTTTAAATCTGCTAGATCTATATTTATTGGGTCATCTTCGAAATGTATGCAGATGTTATGCAACACACAACACGCTAAAACTATAAGCGGAATTAGATTGGTGTTTACATATATATTTTTTTTAATTTTCGAAAACGTCCTGTTAGTATTCCGAACGTGCGTTTTATTATTACGTGAGTTGAGGCAAGTTTCCTATTGTAATTTAATTTCAGTTTATCTAGATGACCATTATCGCGGTAAGGCGTAAGCATCCTATTAGATAATGGATATGCACTATCCGCTAAAAGATGATAAAATTGACAAAAATATTTATAATCATTCGCTTCGAAATCTTTTTATATCACTTAAGTGCTATACTCTCGCATCATGAACACTTCCACAAAGTCCTATAAAAACATCAATAAATTTCAATCTGTTGTCATAAATACCTTGCAATAAGATTAAATAATACCCCTTTCGATTAATATAACTATTTGCATCCTCTATAGGGGCACTAATATGGATGTGACAACCATCGATCGTTTCTATAACACCAGGAAAGCCACTGATTGCACGAAATTTTTCGGCTATGTGTGCCATTTCATCTGTAGTGGGCCATTTAATATAATTGTGTGCATTTGTTGCCAATATCTCAGCTACTTGAAGTGTTGAATATCGTGCGAATATCTTTCGATACACCAAAGCGATCTGCTATAGATTTGAAAAACAACAAACGTTGTATTGGACCTTTAAAAATTGAACCTTTAAGAGGAATAATAGAGAATAAATATAATAAAATATTTTACATGCTATTACTAACTAAAAGAAAGATTACTACATTACATGAAAAATTACATTTTCTAAAACAAAAATATTTTATATACAATTTATATTATTAGGTGTACAAATGAATAATCCCAAATTATTTTAAGCAGTTATGAAATCAATTTTAAATTGAATACATTTTTCCGCTCTTTTGTGATTATGCAATGTTGACATATAGCTATTAAAAAGAACACATAGTTTAGCGAAAGGCTAAACATAACCTTCAAAAGTATTCAGTTCAATACAATCGAAAATGGCAACAGATAAGACCTATGTGAAGTTAGCCCCCGACTTTAAAAAAAAATTTTTTTTTGCATAACATTGCGCCAAACCGTTTGTAGAAATATGTAGTGAAAGACTTTTCATTTGTAGTTAAAAAATAAAAAAGTTAAGAGGGGTTGAAATAATGGCCAGCCCCCAAAAGGGGGGGCTGACTTAAAACCTGACCTAATCGAAGCCAAATCGTTTGTAGAAATATGTAGTGACAGAATTTTCGTTTGTAGTTGACCACGAAAAAAGTTACAACCCCTTAAGTTCTAAGGGTAGCTATTTACGCCCCGTCGTGGGGGCTGACTTGAAACCGGTTCTAATCGATGCTAATGGGTTTCTAGAAATATGTAGTGAAAGAATTTTCGTTTGTAGTTATCCCGTATAGAAATGACAGCAATTTTTGTAATAGGGGTGATTGTATTTTCAACCCTATCGGGGGGGCTGCGTTGCAAACCGACTATATCGAAGCCAAATAATACGTTTGTAGTGAACGAATTTTCGTTTGTAGTTATCTAGAATAGAAATGACAGCAATTATAGTATGACGGGTGGGTGTTTCTTCAATCCTATCGGGGGGGCTGCGTTCTAAACCGACTATATTGAAGCCAAATAACGCGTAGACGTTTGTAGTGAACGAATTTTCGTTTGTAGTTGCCTAGAATAGAAATGGCAGCAATTATACTATGAAGGGTAGTTGTTTCTTCAACCCCGTCGGGGGGGCTGCGTTCTAAACCGATTATATCGAAGCCATATAACGCGTAGACGTTTGTAATGAACGAATTTTCGTTTGTAGTTGTCTAGTATAGAAATGGCAGCAATTACAGTATGAAGGGTGGTTGTTTCTTCAACCCCGGCGGGGGGGCTGCGTTCTAAACCGACTATATCGATGCCAACTAATGTGTAGAGGTTTGTAGTGAACGAATTTTCGTTTGTAGTTGTCTAGAATAGAAATGGCAGCGATTATAGTGTGAAGGGTGGTTGTTTCTTCAACCCCGTCGGGGGGGCAGTGTTCTAAACCGATTATATCGAAACCATATAACGCGTAGACGTTTGTAGTGAACGAATTTTCGTTTGTAGTTGTCTAGTATAGAAATGGCAGCAATTATAGTATGAAGGGTGGTTGTTTCTTCAACCCCGACGGGGGGACTGCGTTCTAAACCGATTATATCGAAGCCATATAACGCGTAGATGTTTGTAGTGAACGAATTTTCGTTTGTAGTTGTCTAGTATAGAAATGGCAGCGATTATAGTGTGAAGGGTGGGTGTTTCTTCAACCCCGTCGGGGGGGCTGCGTTCTAAACCGACAATATCGAAGCCATATAACGCGTAGATGTTTGTAGTGGACGAATTTTCGTTTGTAGTTGTCTAGAATAGAAATGGCAGCAATTATAGTATGAAGGGTGGTTGTTTCTTCAACTCTGTCGGGGGGGCTGCGTTCTAAACCGACTATATCAATGCCAACTAAGGTGTAGAGGTTTGAAGTGAACGAATTTTCGTTTGTAGTTGTCTAGAATAGAAATGGCAGCAATTGTAGCATGAAGGGTGGGTGTTTCTTTAACCCCATTGGGGGGGGTGCGTTCTAAACCGACTATATCGAAGCCAAATAACACGTAGACGTTTGTAGTCAACGAATTTTCGTTTGTAGTTGTCTAGTATACAAATGGCAGTAATTTTTGTAATAGTGGTGCCTATATCTTCAACCCTATCAGTGGGGCTGCGTTCTAAACCGACTAAATTGGAGCTAAATATTGCATAGAGATTTGTAGTGAACGAAATTTCGTTTGTAGTTATCTAGTATAGAAATGGCAGCAATTCTTGTAATAGGGGTGTATATATCTTCAACCCTCTCGGGAGGGCTGCGTTTTAAACAGACTATATCGAAGCCAAATAATGTGTAGATGTTTGTAGTGAAGGAATTCTCGTTTGTAGTTGTCTAGTATAGAAATGGCAGTAATTTTTGTAATATGGGTGGCTACATCTTCAACCCTAGCAGTGGGGCTGTGTTCTAAACCGACTATATCGAAGCCAAACAATGCGTAGAAGTTTGTAGTAAATGAATTTTCGTTTGTAGCTTTCCAGAATAGAAATAGAGATATTTCAAAGATAGGGGTAGTATAAATATTGCTGCCGTTTCTTTCTGGATAACAACAAACGAAAATTCCTTCACTACAAACCTTTACGCATTGTTTGGCTTCGATATAGTCTGTTCAGAACGCAGCCCTCCTGATAGGGTTGAAAATACATTCACCTCTATTACAAAAATTGCTACCATTTCTATACTAGACAACTACAAACGAAAATTCCTTCAACACGAACCTCTACACATTATTTGGCTTCGATTTAGTCCGCTTAGAACGCAGCCCCCCTGATGGGGTTGAAAATACAATCACCCCTATTACAAGAATTGCTGCCATTTCTATACTAGACAACTACAAACGAAAAATCCTTCACTATAAACGTCTACGCGTTATATGGCTTCGAAATTGTCGGTTTAGGACGCAGCCCCCCCGATGGGGTTGAAGAAACACTCACCCTTCACACTATAATCGCTGCCATTTCTATACTAGACAACTACAAACGAAAATTCGTTCACCACAAACCTCTACACATTAGTTGGCATCGATATAGTCGGCTTAGAACGCAGCCCCCCCCGACGGGGTTGAAGAAACAATCACCCTTCACACTATAATCGCTGCCATTTCTATACTAGACAACTACAAACGAAAATTCGTTGACTACAAACCTCTACATATTAGATGGCATCGATATAGTCGGTTTAGAACACTGCCCCCCCGACGGGGTTGAAGAAACAACCACCCTTCATACTATAATCGCTGCCATTTCTATACTAGACAACTACAAACGAAAATTCGTTCACTACAAACCTCTACACATTAGTTGGCATCGATATAGTCGGTTTAGAACGCAGCCCCCCCTCCGGGGTTGAAGAAACAACCACCCTTCATACTGTAATTGCTGCCATTTCTATACTAGACAACTACAAACGAAAATTCGTTCACTACAAACGTCTACGCGTTATTTGGCTTCGATATAGTCGGTTTAGAACGCAGCCCCCCCGATGGGGTTGGAGAAACACCCATCCTTCGTACTATAATTGCTGCCATTTCTATTCTAGATAACTACAAACGAAAATTCGTTCACTACAAACGTCTACGCATTATTTGGCTTCGATATAATCGGTTTAGAACGCAGCCCCCCCGATAGGGTTGAAAATACAATCACCCCTATTACAAAAATTGCTGTCATTTCTATACGGGATAACTACAAACGAAAATTTTTTCACTACATATTTCTAGAAACCCATTAGCATCGATTAGAACCGGTTTCACGTCAGCCCCCACGACGGGGCGTAAATAGCTACCCTTAGAACTTAAGGGGTTGTAACTTTTTTCGTGGTCAACTACAAACGAAAATTCTGCCACTACATATTTCTACAAACGATTTGGCTTCGATTAGGTCAGGTTTTAAGTCAGCCCCCCATTTTGAGGGCTGGCCATTATTTCAACCCCTCTTAACTTTTTTATTTTTTAACTACAAACGAAAAGTCTTTCACTACATATTTCTACAAACGATTTAGCGCAATTTTATGCAAAAATAAAATTTTTTTTTTAAAGTCGGGGGCTAATTTTACATAGGTACAGATAAGGTGCATATCCGACACTGCATTCTTTACGAATTCCAACAAGGAAAAAATGCTGCAAGAGCGTGCGAATCGATTTGTTCTTTTCTCAGCGAAGGTGTTTTATCGTACGATGTGTGCGCATTTTGGTATAAGCGGTTTAAAAACGGTAATTTCAGTCTAATCGACAAACAACGCCCTAGAGGCCCTCCGAAGTGCGATAATGATGATTTGGAACAACTGCTCGCTGAGAATTCAGCACAAACACAAAAAGAGCTTGCAGAACAGTTGGGAGTAACGTAGCAAACGATTTCCAAACGCCTACATGAGATGGGAAAGATCCAGAAAGAAGGAAAATGGGTTCCGCATGAACTCTCTGAAACCAACAAAAATCAACGCGTGGCTGCGTATTTTTCTTTTCTCAATAAGCAGCGTCGAAAGTATTTCTTGTGGAAAATCGTTACGAGCGATGAGAAATGGATACTCTATGACAATCCGAAACGCAGAAAGTCATGGGTAAATCCCGGCGAATCATCAAAATCGGTCACAAAACCCGCTTCAGAAAGAAGGTTCTTCTCTGCATTTGATGGGATATCAAGGGCGTGCTTTATTATGAGTTGTTGGAATCGGGTGAAACAGTTACTGCGGACTGCTACCAACGTCAATTAATCTGCTTGAGTCAAGAATTAGAACGAAAACGCCTGTATATTGGCAAAGGAGAACGTCTAGTGAAATTGTTGCATGACAACGCCAGGCCACACATTGCTTCCAATACAAAAGACACCATAATGAGTCTTGGCTGGGACGTCTTGCAGCACGGCCGGCGTATTCACCAGACATTGCTCCATCCGATTATCACTTGTTCCGGTCGATGCAACACGCCTGTCCGATATGCATTTCTAATCAGTGGATGAGATCCGAAAATGGCTTGACGACTTTATCATGTCCAAAGACGTAACATTTTTCCGAGATGGAATTCATCAGCTGCCTGAAAGATGGCTTAAAGTTATAGAAAGCCACGGCGAATACTTTGATTGAACAATTTAATTTACTTTCGTTTAAAATAAACCTGGAATGTACCTGAAAAAATTGGATTATTCATTTGTACAACTAATATTTCTTTTTAATGGAGATGCTAAATTGGATGACATTTACTCGATACCGTACAAACAATTGTTGAAACATTATGTCAAATAAGCACTAATACAATCACATTACTCTTATATTTTGTATACGTATCTCATATAAATGCGTTTTGCTTTTACTTACTATATTTAGTGAAAAGCCTAACCAGATATATGTAAAATCTTTTTGCAAACTTTTCGTATATTTCTAAGCGTCAACATTTAATTATAAAGGTGTAACAATGTTTCTGGAAATATTTAATGCAGCAAAAATACTTTCGGTATATACAGGGTGTCCCATTTTAAGTGTCCACCCCAAATATCTTTCTTATTTTTTATCTTAGAGAAGAATGGTTCAGACACGTTTTGTATGGTTTCGAGGGGGCCATAAAATGGTACCATTGATTTGACCTTGAAGAGTCATTTGAAGGTCACGTGATGGTTAACTCAATTTTTTTACATGGCACCCCCTATCTTTTATTACACACTCTTGCAGCTGACCTCGAGAGCTTCCCAAAACACTATAATCAAATGTTTTTTGGTGAAGTACTTTTCGAGTTATAAAGCTCCAAATTTACAAAATTTTGATAAAAATACAAAATATTTCGTAAAACATTCACTTTCCGATAGTCTTATCTTACATGATCCAACCAGTCAAGGCAAGATCCGAGCATAATCCAGCCAGTCAAGGCAAGATCCGAGCATGATCCAGCCAGTCAAGGCAAGATTCGAGCATGATCCAGCCAGTCAAGGCAAGATCTTCTTTAGTGTACAATTACTTAAAATGTTCAAAGACTTGGCCATTTACTTGTATGCATAGCTCTAGTCTATGGTGAAAGTCGTCCCTAACTTTTTCAAGAACTACATTAATATTTGTGCAAGCCTATCTGATCCGGCTTTTCATATTTTCAACGGTTGTAGGCTTTTGCGAATAAACTATATCTCTAATGTAGCCCCAGAAATAAAAATCTAGGGGTGTCAAGTCGGATGATCTTGGGGGCCATTCTTGAACTCGGCTGCCTATACCAATCCACCTATTCGGGAATCTATTGTTTAAATATTGTGTAACAGCTCGAGATCTATGAGCCGGTGCTCCATCTTGTTGGAACCACATTCGTCTGAGTAAATCATTGTCAACATGTCTCAAGAGGTTGGGCAGGTCATCTTGAAGAAATCTTAGACAGATTGCCGCATTGAGATTTTCTTAAAAAAAATATGGATCAACAATAACATCTCCCAGGATGCCTGCCCAAACGTTAATGGACCACTGCCGTTGGAACTCTTGGCTTCTCTGCCAATATGGATTAGCATCTGAATAATAATGGCAGTTATGTCTATTAACACCTCCTCTATTACAAAACGTGGCTTCATCAGGAAAAAGCGTATCAACAATGAACCGGGGATTTTGTTGGATTTGATCTCGAGCTCAGTTACAAAAAAGTACACAGCGTTGTCCCTCTCTTCCAATTGCTGAATTAGATGAATGTGATATGGGTGAAACTTGTTGAGCTTGAGCACACGATTGGCTGTTGATTTAGATATACCGTATTGCCTCTCAATGTGTCTCGTCGAGATTTGAGGATTCAAAGCAACAGCACCTAAACAGTCAATGATGTGACTTCATCAGGGCCCGATTTTCATCGGTTTCTTCTCAGAATACCCTGTTTAGCTCTTCTTTTCGCAGAGTCTTTTTATTACTTTCCTATCAGGATGGCGTCTGTCTGGAAATCTTTCAGCATAAAGCTTTTTTGCTGCCGAGTAATTATTCCTGGCCTTACCCAATATGCGAATCATGTCCACAATTTCATTTGGTGGATAAGCAGACATAATTATAAAGAAATAAAGCGCCAAAAAACCAAAAATTCCTGTCTTATCAAAAAAGTTAATGAATAATAATATGCGTCTATCTGAGACTTCGCCAAAATACCGACAGTTGCCCAAGTAAGAAATTTGAAACAAGCCTCTTGATATTTGTTTCATTAAAAGAATTGATAATTGCACTTTCACAATTGTTACAGTTCATTCATTATCAGGCAATATAGGATCTCGTCTTGACTGGCTGGATCATGCTCGGATCTTGCCTTGACTGGTTGGATCATGCTTGGATCTTGCCTTGACTGGCTGGATCATGCTCGGATCTTGCCTTGACTGGCTGGATTATGCTCGGATCTTGCCTTGACTGGTTGGATCATGTAAGATAAGACTATCGGAAAGTGAATGTTTTACGAAATATTTTGTATTTTTATCAAAATTTTGTAAATTTGGAGCTTTATAATTCGAAAAGTACTTCACAAAAACATTTGATTACAGTGTTTTGGGAAGCTCTCGAAGTCAGCTGCAAGAGTGTGTAATAAAAGATAGGGGGTGCCATGTAAAAAAATTGAGTTAACCTTCACGTGACCTTCAAATGACTCTTCAAGGTCAAATCAATGGTACCATTTTATGGCCCCCTCGAAACCATACAAAACGTGTCTGAACCATTTTTCTCTAAAATAAAAAATAAGGGAGATATTTGGGGTGGACACTTAAAATGGGACACCCTGTATAAGCTGCAAACTGTTATATTAGGCAAATATTTATGCTAACTGACAGTTAAAGTATCAATTATTAAATTTTTTATCGTTTCTGTTACATATTGAGCAATGCTTCAATCCACTTTTGTACATATTTTTATAGTGTAAAAGCATTTCTAATTCTATGTAATTAATACGACGTAAACTTTGCAGGAAAAAAGTGAATTTTCTGTCAGTAAAGTTTTCAACTTCAACATCATCTTAAATTATTCAATATTAAAAACAAATTCATACATATTTAATATATTAAGTTGGGGAAAAAGAAATCCATTATTTTCTCGTTTATTTCAAGGCTTTATTTAACATAGTTAGCATTGTTCGATTTTGGTCAAATAAGCACTGTTTTGTTCTACAATTTGTCGCCATTTTAAAGGTAATTTCATGATCCCTCTTTCATAGAAGTCCTGGTCCTTACTTGCAAAAAACTCGACTAAGCGATTTTCACAGTCTTCTCTTGAGGTCAATTTTTTACCATCAGGGAAGTTTTGCAATGACAAAAACAGATAGTAATCGTTTGGTGCCAGGTCCGGACTATAAGGTGGATGCATCAAAACTTCCCAACCAAGCTCCCGGAGTTTCTGACGAATCACTATAGACGTATATGGTCTGGCATTGTCCTGATGAAAAGCAATTCCTCTCCTATTGACCAATTCTGGCCGCTTCTGGTCGATCGCTAGCTTCAAACGGTCCAATTGTTGACAATAGAGGTCCGAATTTAGTGTTTGGCCTCATGGTGGATGATATAATCCTTTATAATCCCACCAAACACTCAGCAAAACTTTTTTGGCCGTTAATTTTGGTTTGGCCACCGTTTGAGTCATTTCGCTGCGCTTTGACCACGATCGTTTTCGCATAATATTGTTGTATGTAATCTATTTCTCATCCTCAGTCACTATCCGTTTCAGAAATGGTCCGATTTCGTTCCGTTTGGTCAAGGCTTCGCAGATTGAAATTCGGTCCATCATGTTTTTTTACGTCAATTCGTGTGGCACTCAAACATCGAGCTTTTTTTGGAATCCAACTTTATGCAAATGATTTAAAATTGTTTTGTGGTCGATCTTCAGCTCCTGGGCGATACTACGACTGCTAACATGCCGGTCTACTTCGATCATTTCCATAATTTTATTGACATTCTCGACGACGGGCCTACCTGTGCGAGATGCATCTTTAACATCAAAATTACCGGAACGGAATCGACGAAACTAAAATTGCGCGTGAATGGCTGTAACAGTATCGGGACCATAAACACCATTCACAATTTCAGTCGCCTGGCTTGCATTTTCGCCTTTATCGAAGCAAAATTGTAAAATATACCGAATTTTCTTTTTGTTGACGTACATCTTTTACGTACTATAACTCACAACTTAATCGACAAATCACAAAACCATTAAAGAATTTTTTTAGTACGGAATGTCACTTTTCCAACGAGTATAAATATTAACCTATGCGATTAATACTTCACGTGATATATGCCACTAAAACCATCTAGTGGAAAAATAATGGATTTCTTTTTCCCCAACCTAATATAGATATATTTTTATATATTTTATATTTATAGCTGTTTCAATAACAATTAGCAAATTTAAATAAATCCACTAAATATTTTTAATATCATATAAATGAAATATAATAAAAATATTTACCTGTACATTTCTTGATTACCGAAGAACCATAGGGCTATGGCAATCTTTTTTCCTGGTGATACTTCTTGAGGAATTTGATAACGATACAAGTTTGTTCTAAAAAGTTGTACCAGTCTTTCAAACATATCTCTTGACACACGAAAATATGCTCGAAAATCTTAATTATAATGAAATAAAAATTAATAATTTATATATGTAATTATATTTCATTAATATTTATTATCATTTATATAATTCGATAATGAGATATTTCATGCATTAAATTAAGATAATTAGAAATAAACAAAGATTTTATTTTCACAGATTGTCATCAAAATCATCACTTTCCATGTATTTCATATGTTTAAAAAATACTTTTTGATTATGGTGACAAAGAGAAATATGAACAAAATTTATTTTAACTATTATTGAACAAAGAGAATATCATAACTAAATGATTTTCATACTTACCATCTAATGAATAAGCAGAAACAACATTTTCATAATACATTTGTATCTTTAGACGTTGTTGTCTAATTACTGCTACATCGTCATGGTCATAATCATTGTCATCATGAAATAATAAATTCCATACCAAGTATAAATCCATTTTTATACTAATATGAAAAACACAATAACCTGTTATAAAATTAAGAAAAATGTTATTTTAAGTATTAACAATTTTGAACATACTTAATACACATTTAAATAAGAAAATTTGAATTATAATATAAAAATACTTAAAAACATAAGATTACAATATAAATATATATCAAAAGTCTGGAAACGGTCGAATATTTCATAAACTATGCATTTTATAGAAAGAAATATTTCAGACAAAAGTTATTTGGTTCGAGAGAGGACATAAGATGGTGTTACTGGATTGACCTTGAATGAACGTTCCAAGGTTATGCGGGTTCAACTTTGTTTTTCTAAATAGAATCCACATTTTTCATTACATATTCTTGTAGCTCATCTCGAGAGCTTTTCAAAACACTATAAATAAGTTATGTTTTATTGAATATTTTTCGAGTAATGGGGCTTGAAAAATACAATACCGCCGGCATTAGCCAAGGTGTACCGCGTGAAAGTTGCACAATCGGACTTACACCTCTTGTGTATGTACGTGGGTGTCACAACAGAGATAAGCAACTACTTGTTCAAAGGATCTAACGTGGTCACCATATCCTCGCCTCATTCACAGTAATTCTTTCTGAAAAGAATCAATAGAAAATTCAATGAATGCGGACCGTAGACTAAGGGAAGATTCAAATATCGAAATTATTATACTTTTCATAGTTCTTTTCCAATAAAAGTCTTGCTACATTAATCATTCTGATTTGACCTGTAGTCGAACGTTTTCCTATCCTGGATACATTTAGCTCTTCGTATTACGATACACTATCAAGTAACAAACAAGGAGAGTGTTACAACTGTCCCTGACCGATTTGAATGGGCTTCGGATATGTGTAGAGCATCAAAAACTAAGGGATACATATTTTTTTATATCGGCTTCGGAGCATGTTTAGGGGGTGACACCACTTCTTGAAAAAATAACCGTTATCGTTTTTATCAAATATTTTCTAAATTATGAGTCATATGAAAAAATGTTTCAGACAAAAGTTTTGCAATATTTTATGCTCTTTGCAACCATGTGTACAGTTTTTTAAAATTTCAGATATTAAACTTGTTACATCCTAGAGGAGGAACGCAACCTTTTCGTTCGCGAGTAAGGCGAACCTCGTTCGTACACGTGTGTCAGTGAACGGGTCAGGGACCCGACGGGTCCCTTTACTCGGGCACCGACGTACGACGAGCGGTCCGTTTTTCGGTCAGGGACGCGAATCCCTTTACCGGGGATAGGACCATGAGTTGACTGTTGGAAGGGTGTATGTGATTTTGAAATCAATTGGAAAAAGAATGAAATATAAACAGATTTATTAAAATGAGTATAATAACAAAATGAATTACGGCGCGGTTTAATACAATTGATGAATGACTGTGTATGTGT
This sequence comes from Harpegnathos saltator, assembly GCF_003227715.2. Lineage (NCBI taxonomy): Eukaryota > Metazoa > Arthropoda > Insecta > Hymenoptera > Formicidae > Harpegnathos > Harpegnathos saltator. The sequence continues at coordinate 157,893 of NW_020230594.1, read as the reverse complement.
ATGTGTGTATGTATGAGAAGTGAAAGAAGGAGGAAATAAAAAAAAAAGGAAGGAATATGAGTAAAGAGTTAGTCGGGTGAGGGGGAGCGTGAGTGGTCGGGTGAATTTAAGGGAGTGGATAGTTCGGAGAAGGAAACTGATGAATAAGATATCGAAGGGGTTGAAGGCGGGGACGCGTGTGTAGGAGAAGAAGGCGGAGTACCAGGGGAAAAACGAGGAAGAAGGTAAGGGGATAGGAGTGTAGGATCCGGGTGATAATCAGTTCCTAACGCTATATTAACTATGGCTCGGAGGTAGTGGAGACTGGTATATGAGACGTAAGTTAGTCTGGATCGCTAATATCAAAAACTGCCTCGAACGTTCGGAAAACGTGGTGGAGGGTTATTCCTATGTTGTAATAATGACCCACTAAAAACGGATTTCAATAATATGGGGAATTAATAAGATGGTGGTAGAAAAGGTAGAAGCAAAAAAACAGAACTTACTGCTGACTCCTGTTATCCCGAAGGTGAGCAAAAAATAAAATTGTCGTTTGGTAGCTCCTGCTCGGTAGGTTAAGTTGTGTTCGTCCACTCCCTTCCGGTTGTTCAATTATAACACAAACACTAATGCCTTTTGCTGATTTCTTTGAATGTTTGCACAAACTCGGATATATGAATCGTAGATATATTATCTGAATGTCTGACTTGAAATCTAAATTCTGAATGCTCAAAACAGAATATCCGAGTGAGAGTGTGACTGCCTTTTTCAAAGTAGAATTAGAAGTAGAAGTAGAAGTAGTGTATCGCGAAGGCGGATTACCGCGGTTTTTATAGTGATAATCGGAGGCAGAAGCTATCAGGGTGGATAGAGAGATGGCCTTTGAGGAAGGGGTGAATTGGTCTTAGTGGGAAAAAGTCTCAGCCATTAGCGAAGTTAAAAGACATCGTGGGAGGAGACAGTTAGTTTTTGGAGATATGAATATGGAAGGGCTAAAGGGTGGAGCGTGGGTGTCTCATAGTTTTAGGTGGATATGATATGATTGGCTGAATGAATTAGGCGCGACAAGCGTGGAGGTGGTGGATTCTTGAGATAGAGAAATGTATACAAGTGGCCGGCTGGAAAAATCAAAATGCCGTAAATCAAAGGCTGAGATCAGATTTTACGACTATCAGTGAAGTAAGCTTTGTTGGTTGACTGATAGGGCACATATGGTTTTGGATTGGGAAGATGTAAGTTTCAAGTTTTAGAGCAGGAATGCTTTGTGTTGCTTTGTTTTACTGAAGGTTTGTTAGCGCGGAGTTTCAAATTTTTAGCTAGGACGACGGACATACTTGGCGAACACTACCCAGATATAAACTTTAAACGAAGACGTAGATTTTTACAACAGAGCACTGTTTCCTGTTATGGAATTTTCCCGAATCGCCTTTCATTTGGCGCGACGGCTGTTCGCCAGATGGGTCTATTTCCTAATTTATATTTATATATGTATATATTCCTATTATAGTTATATTAGGAGAATATAAATCCGCGAGAGGAAAGAATTTTTACTAATTAAATCTGCAGGACGTAACAAACTACTCCCCCCTCTCGTTACTCTGGCAAAATTTTTAAGTTTTTGTAAGAACAAAAATTGTAGAACATTAAATACCAAATCCATCCATGCACAATATTAGAAAATGGTATTTAATATTTTGGACAAAACGCAATGAGAAAACTTCATAGTATATCAGGTATGTGAATATGAAACCGGAATTTTTGTATAGAAAATACACGTTTATTGTATGAAAATGATAAAAAATATTTTATTCGAAGTATTGCCCATCGCTAGCTATATATTTTTCCCACCTGTCTGACAATTTGTGGATGCCACGCCAAAAAAACTGTTGCTCTCTTGAAATAAGCCAGTCATCGAGCTATTTTCGTACGTTTTAAGTTTCGTACGTAAGAAGTGAAGCGCTGCTCAGCAAGTGCATGTCCCATCGATGCAAATAAGTAGTAATCAGACGGAGCCAAGCCTGGTGAGTAAACCGCATGCGGAAATATTTCCCAACTAAACGCCTCAATCGTTTCCTTGACCAGTTTTGCTGTATGTGATGGTGCATTATCATGAAGCAAAATCATTTTGTGTTGCCTTTTTTGATATTCTAGTCGTTTTTCACACAAAGCTTGATTCAAATCGATCATTTGTTGTCGGTAGTGTTCAGTATGAACGCCGGTTTCGCCAGGTTTTAGCAGCTCATAACAGATCACACCCTTCTGAGCCCACCAAACACAGAGCATTGTCTTCCGTCCATAGCGATTTGGGCTTGCAGTCGATGTCGATGGTTCGCCTGGAGTCACTCATGATCTTTTACGCTTAGAATTCTCAAAATATATCCACTTTCTATCGCCAGTCACAATTCGATGGAGAAATGACTTTCTTTTGTACCTGGCGAGCAGCATTTCGCAAGTGGTTTTTCGGTTTTCCTGCTGTCTTTCATTCAGTTTATGTGAAACCCATTTTCCCATCTTCTGGATCTTTCATATGGCTTTCAAACGTATGGAGACGGTTTCTCGTGTCACATTTAGTTGATCCGCGAGTTGCTATTGCATTTGAGTATCATCCTCATCCAACAATGCTTGCAATTCGCTGTCTTCAAACTTTTTCGGTGGTCTTCCACGTTCTTCATCTCTCACGTCAAAATCGACACGTTTGAATTTTCTAAATCACTCAAAGCACTGTGATTTACCAAGAGAATGCTTACCGTAAACTTCGACAAGCATTCGATGCGATTCTGCAGCAGTTTTCTTCAAATGGTAACAGAAAATCAATGCTGTCCGCAAATCGTAGCTTCCAGGCACAAAATTGGACATGTTCAACGCTATTACAAACTATGCTATTGTATGAAACTTATATTGTTGTGAGTTGAAAATCTTTGTCAGATGTCAACAAATGGAAATGGCGCCAATGACGCGGTTTGACGGTAACTACATTGACAGCTAGGGCCATCTATGGGCAAATTCCGGTTTCATATTTACAGACCTAGTATGTGCCACGCTGCCCGAATAGATAGATACTGTAGGTATTGAATAGATACGCTGTGATATTTCTCTACAATTGCACTATGCTTCACGACCGCTTGTGCATATTTTCTTATGCTACAATTAATCGTAATGATATGATATCCAATATTACACGAAATAAAAATGCTTGATGAAAACATGAACAATAGAATAATTTGCATATATATGAGTAGCAAATGTGTGTGCAGTATCGCTATTTGTACAATAGCTCCAAATGTATATTTTCTTCATTTAATGTGTAAAATTTATGTTCACTACAATCTGAAAGGTATGTCGATTAAGGATAATTGAAATAATTAAAAAAGTATTTCATACAATGCACGTGAAATAATGAAACACATTATCATCAGCCTAATTAAAAAACCTGACTTCAATTTTTGACAAAATTAAGATACTCATTTTGTTCGATTTATCTCGTCGACTTTGATCGAATAAAATGAGTCTTAATTTTGTCAAAAATTGGAATTAAGAGGTTTTCTAATTAGGCCGACGTTATGTTATCTCTGCAAGCGTGTAGTGTGACGTACAATATTATTAATTGCTGAATGAAACATAACGAAGGACTTAACAAAAATTATGGAATAATAATTTATAGGATAGAGAGGAACAATACAACAAATTATAGATGAATAACACATTATTATATATATTTCACAATAGTAATAAACAAATTAATACAGTATTTACATATAAACGAAAAATAAATGTTACATTTATGGCACATATTCGTTGCAAAGGTGGTGATCATGGAAAAAGTGTGTGATACAAAGTGATTTTTTGCATCAAGAGCAAATAATTATAGCAGTTTCGCCACAAAAATCGCATTTTATTTTAGAATCATTTTGGAAACAAAACTCAATCGGTGTTTCGAATTCGCCTGGTCTACTCTGTAAATATCTACTTTTAAACCACACATATTTAAATAAATTGTGAAACCTGGGTGACGAGAATTGATGGTGCGTTAATGACTGCAGTTTTAAAATATTGTTCCTAACATGAAGATCAATTGCAAGGTCTAATAGCATTACAATATCAGAAAAATGTTTAATGAAATTTTTCCATAATCGAAAGCCATATACATCTAATGGTTGTATTTTTCCCGTTGTACCGGCCGGAATGGTTAGGAAAACAATATCTGATGCAAAATCCGATCTAGTTTCCTGAATTACATTGGGACAATGTCCACTCTATGAATCTAATAATAATACGGATTGTGGCCCGACATTCGGAAAAAATATTTCTCTCAACCAGGTTTTCATATAATCTGATGTCATTTTACCTGATTTGGAAGCCATTACAAAAATATTAGGAGCATTGAATAAATTTTCCTGTACTCGTGGACCGAACGTTCCTGTTGGTTCTTTTAATACAATTAACAGAGGCGACAATAATCTATCATCAGCGGAAATAGTTGGCTGTATGGTATAACTATGTGTGGTTGCTGATACAGATTGCACTACGGATTCTATTTTCTTTGTACCTTTTTGTACTAAGACCGGTGTGAAGTTCTAATTGGAACCCACTCTGATCTGAATTGTAGATATTTTCCACCCCGTATCGATCAATATATTTGACATTTGTAACAAATGTATCGCATTTATTTTCTAACTCTGATTTGGATAACAAGGATTTTTTCGTGACAAATTTGGTTATTTTTCTAGACACAATATTATGTTTCTTTTTTAATCTTTGTAACCAGCTAGGTGATGCTATGAATCCAGGCATATTTTCCTCTTCTTGTGCTCCATTAGCCCATCGAGCAATGTTAATATCATGAATAATGACTCCTTTTTCAAATGCTTCAGCGAAAAGGTTTAGTGTATATTCAGAAATTGCTTTTAATTTTTCATTTCTGCTACCACCTGCATTGATATAGTCCTCCCATCGTCGTAATTGTCAAATTGATGTAACTTTTTTGTACTTTCGTCTAACTCCTTCAATTGTTCTTGGTCTTATTTTATCGCTCTTCCAGAATTCCACAGCTTTCCTTTTATAGTCACTTGATATTTCTGCTTTAACATCACTACAAATAACTTCTTCTGGAAGATAATCCTCATCTTCATCATGCTCCAACAAATCAACTCTTTCCGCGTGTGGGATCTCATATGTATCATAGAAATCAAGTGTTCTCCTCTTCTATTACAATGTCTATTTTATTTTCCATGTCTGTGAGCATATTTACAATCTTCTACTTCACTTCCATTTCTTCCGAAGTTACCGGAGTTTGTAGAAGACTATGAGCAGTGAATGTTGCGTATAGCAACAGTATAACATTCCATGGGTTAAATGGAATCATTCTACATAATATTAAAATTTAACTATTGTTTAATGCTGCTCCGGTCTTCCGTATATTATAATATTAATAACTCCACAAAGTGTATAATAATTTAAATAATATAAATATGAAGAGTGACAAGCGTAAGACAATAATACAATACAATAAATACATAATTTCACAAAATTATAGTGTATAACACACTTCTTTACACTATGAACTCATGAAACGAACTGCCCGATTTCAAATATTACAGACATTTTTATAGTCTGCATAATGCGCAATACGATCAGATGAACCAATTATAGTGCGCATGACGATCACATGAGTCTGTTTCATGTGAAACGAAAATTCTATAAAATTCATTTAAAGAAGTAAAGTATAAATAAATTGTTTTTGCTTTTATACTTATTTGGAGCTTTTGTACATATGTGCAGCGATGCTGCACACACATTTGCTACTGTTATATATGCAAATTATTCTATTGTTCATGTTTTCATCAAGCATTTTTATTTCGTGTAATATTGGATATCATATCATTACGATTAATTGTAGCATAAGAAAATATGCACAAGCGGTCGTGAAGCATAGTGCAATTGTAGAGAAATATCACAGCGTATCTACCTACAGTATCTATCTATTCGGGCAGCGTGGCACATATACCATGAAGTTTTCTCATTGCGTTTTGTCCAAAATATTAAATACCATTTTCTAATATTGTACATGGATGGATTTGGTATTTAATGTTCTACAATTTTTCCTTACAAAAACTTAAAAATTTTGCCAGAGTAACGAGAGGGGGAGTAGTTCAATATCTGAAATTTTAAAAAACTGTACACATGGTTGCAAAGAGCATAAAATATTGCAAAACTTTTGTCTGAAACATTTTTTCATATGACTCATAATTTAAAAAGTATTTGATAAAAACGATAACGGTTATTTTTTTCAAGGGGTGGTGTCACCCCCTAAACATGCTCCGAAGCCGATATAAAAAAATATGTGTCCCTTAGTTTTTGATGCTCTACAACATATCCGAAGCCCATTCAAATCGGTGAGGGACAGTTGTGATACTCTCCTTGTAAGTGAAATTTCAGTGGCATCCAGAATGATATTGTCTGAAAGAGAAAGAATTACTTTATTGATATGGTGACCGCGCTAGATTCTATGAACAAGTAGCTGCTTTATTTGATAGTACTTATTCAGATCGTGAACCGATTTCGAAGTCTACAGTCCAGAAAACGGTCAGATTTGATGAAACAGGATCCGTCAAGAACCGACAACGCACTGGCAGACCAAAATTAGCGACAAACTTGGATAAAAGTTTCGAAGTGATACAAACATACGAAAATTATCATTCTAGTTTGAGGAAGGCAGCACAGGCGTATGAGATTAGTACAATGTCCATTCATCGTATTTTAGTAAAAGAAAAATGACCTTTCAAAATTAAAATCACTCAGGAGCTATCGGAAGATGATTTTGAGCAAAGAAATGAATTCTGCGGCGAAATGATGTGTTGATACGATGATAATAATAACTTTTCCGATCACATAATTTTTTTCGACGAAGCTTCTTTTGATTGAATGGAAACGTAAATCGGCAAAATTTCCGATATTGGAGTGATGAAAATCCTCACTGGATGCGTGACATCCGCACGCAGTATCCCCAAAAACTTAACGTTTGGGTGGACTTTTGCGAACGTCGTATTGTCGGACCATTCTTCATTAATGGGAATTTGAACGCGGCGATTTATCAGGAGCTATTGCAAAATGAAGTCATATCCGCTCTTGAAAATATGTTTAATGGGAACATAGAAAATATTTGATTCCAACAAGATGGTGCAGGCCCACACTATGCAGTAGCAGTACGGCAATTTTTGGATAATACTTTTCCAAATCGATGGATAGGAAGACGTGGTCAAATAGAGTGGCCTGCTAGATCACCAGATCTTTCTCCTATCGATTATTTTTTATGGGGATATCTTAAAAACAATGTATACGAAATAAAACCTGCTAACCTGCTAACCTTGCGGACCTTAGGGAACATATAATACACCAAGTCGATTTTATCTCGGCAGAGATGAGACGAAATAATTTTTATCTACGGCTAGGCCATTGTTAAGCAGTAGACGGAGGTCAATTTGAACACTTACTCAACTAAACTACATACCCCTACACACACATATACACGCACGCACGCACACACGCACGCACGCGCGCACACACATACGTACACACACAGTAGAGAGGGTTTGAAGTCATCAAGAGGCACACTGTGCCTATTATTACGCGAAACTGCGAGTTGAAACGAGGTGAGATATTCATATCTCAGGAATGGCTGAACCGATCGGCGGTTTTTAGTCCCAATCGATTCAGCCTTAAAAAATAGGAAGAAAAGTGATCTTGTGCTTTTTGTGTACGTTGTCTCTAAGTGAAGATATTTTAAGATTGAAGTCTGAATCACAGAAATTACGATTCAGTAAGAAAGTAAGAAAGAAACGCTAGACCGCCGACGAGGAGAGGGGATTTGTGCTTCTCGTTTTTCCGACACCAGAGGCGTTACGAGCGCGCTGAAGATGCAAAGAGCAGCGAGTGCGAGTGAGCAAGCGATAGAGAATAAGAGAGAGAAGAATAAACCGCCGAGGAGAAGGGATTTGTGCTTCTCGTTTTTCCGACACCAGAGGCGTTACGAGCGCGCTGAAGATGCAAAGAGCAGCGAGTGCGAGTGAGCAAGCGATAGAGAATAAGAGAGAGAGAAGAATAGACCGCCGAGGAGAGGGGATTTGTACTTCTCGTTTTTCCGACACCAGAGGCGTTACGAGCGCGCTGAAGAAGTAAAGAGCAGCGAGTGCGAGTGAGCAAGCGATAGGGAATAAGAGAGAGAAGAATATTGGTAGAACAGGAGGTGAAATAAAAATAAAATATTGCTAGTTTATTTATTTTATATATATTATACAGCACGTGAATTCGAGTCGAACACGAGCAACATGATTGCAACGTTGGTAGTTTACATCGAGCAATGAGCGACAGCGAAGGTTTGACAATCGCGCATTTCGGTTTTGAAGCTTCCTAACCTCAAAGATATCACAATGCTGCGCTCACATTTTCGACTGAAAGTTGACTTGTCCAAGTTTTTTCATGATGTGCATCGGATCTGCTAAATTTTTATTGATTGATCACTAAGATATTTGGCATAAGAGAACCATTTCATTTGTTGTTGAACGATGCCGAATATCTGCCACCGATGGAGGATATTCGCATTCTCATCGAAAACGAGACGATCAAGTAAGTATAATTCTTTTAATATAAAGTTTTAAACTTAACTTTTCATATATTTTTAGTTCAAATAGATTTTATGTGTTTATTCATTAATATTATTTGTATGTCATTAATAGATAGAGTAATCCCTGGATCTGGCATATAGAACGAAGTTTTAAATGCATTAGTTACTGTATATCAGATCCCTGGATTTGGCATATAGAACGAAGTTTTAAATGCATTAGTTACTGTATATCAGATAATTACAAAAATTTCTGTAAGGTTAAAGCATGTCACAATATTTCACACGATAAGGTTATCGAAACAACAAATGTCGAAATAACAAAAATATGACTGGGAAAATAAGAATAAATGCAAGTAATGGATTGAATATATCTGACGATCCTTTGAATGATACAGATTCAGCTTTGATATGTTAGTATATTTTATAATACAAGAAATGTAATGTTTACTACTACAATTGATTATACAGAAGCAGATGCAGATTCAAAGGTTACAGATTACAGTAATATAAATGAAAGTTGTAATACATTCAAATTACAAAAAACAAATTATATGAAAGAATATTAAAAATAAATAAAAGATAAAAAAATATATATTTCAATAAGGTCGTCGGCCCTTTCTTTCTCTTTGTGCGCTATATCTGGACAATTTTCCAATTGCTTGTATAACAGATAATATAATTTGTCTGCGATATCTGCCACCGATGGAGGATATTCACATTCTCATCAAAAACGAGATGATCAAGTAAGTATAATTTTTTTTAATATAAAGTTTTAAACTTAACTTTTGATATATTTTTAGTCCAAATAGGTTTTATGCGTTTATTCATTAATATTATTTGTATGTAATTAATATAATCTTATTCTTATAGAGTAATTCCTGGATCTGGCATACAGAACGAAGTTTTAAATGCATTAATTACTGTATATCAGACTAATAATTACAAAAATTTCTCTAAGGCTAAAGCATGTAACAATATTTCACACGATAAGGTTGTCGAAACAACAGATGTTATGACTGAGAAAATAGGAATAAATGCAAGTAATGGATTGGATATATCTGATTCTTTGAATGATACAGATTCAGCTTTGATGTTAGTATATTTTATTTATATTATACTAAAACAAATAGAATCTTTATAATATAATTAATGAATTGTATTTATTTTTAGATAATAATACAACAAATGTAATATTCACTACTGCAATTGATTATACAGAAGCAGATGCAGATTCAAAGGTTACGGATTATAATATTCACTTATATATTATATATTATTATTATATAGTATTTACTGTTTTTTGCAGACTTTGAAACTTGTCGATGACTATATACCTCAGATATCCAAGATTTTATTACAGGCGAGGTATTAAGTTCCTGTATAAGATAATAAATATTGGAAACGTGTTAATATATTATACGCGTATAAATTATTATATATACAGAGTGATTCAGACCACTCGTAAGCCCTTTTGTTTCGGAAATAGAACATTTTAGAGATAAATATTTCAGACAAAAGTTGTAGGGCTTCAAAGGATCTAGTTACTGACGTTATGAATTTAACCTTGGTCTTAAATGGATATCCCAATTTTTTATTATATCGTCTTTTTCTAGCAATTAATTTGAACAACTTTTGTCTGAAACATTTTTTAATTTTATTTAAGGAAAATTTAATAACTTTTTCAATATTTAACTCACGATATCTCGCTAACTATTTGTCAGAAGAAAAAGTGGTACTAGAATTTTTTGCTCTATTTAGTCTCAAGAATATATTGTTACAATAGCGCTTGAATTTTGTTTGCGGATTTTTTGAAATTTCAAAATCATCAAATTAACCAAATTCATGGTGCTATTGGAACAATATATTCTTGAGACTAAATAGAGGAAAAAGATCTAGTACCATTTTTTCTTCTGACAAATAATTAGCGAAATATCGTGAGTTAAATATTGAAAAAGTTATTATAAATATTGATAAAGTTTTCCTTAAATATGTCACAAAATATTAGTTAAATAAAATAATGTTTCAGACAAAAGTTGTTTAAATTAATTGGTGGGAAAAGACGTTGTAATAAAAAATTCGGGTATCCATTTATAAGATTTTTATGTTGATCTTGACTGGACTTTTCAGGGTTATCCCAAGGTTAAATTCATAGCATCAGTAAATAGATCCTTTGAAGCCTTACAACTTTTGTCTGAAATATTTTTCTCTAAAATGTTCTATTTTCCAAATAAAAGGGCTGTACGAGTGGTCTGAATCACCCTGTATATATAATTAAAAAAAATATATTTTCAAAGGTTATTATTATTCAAGAAAAACCTAACGACAAAAATGTAAGTTACATAAGTTTTTACATGTAAAATTTATTATCAAATTTTAACACGTTTATTAATAGTGTTCAATATTTAAAAAGATATCTTTTTAAAGGTTATTATTACAAATTCAAATTTTTTTTTAAGTATATATGTGTACGCAACATAAGTAAAAATTATATCGTGTTATAAAAATTTAACACGTTTATTCATAGTGTTGTGACGTGGCAGCCGGAAGGCGCCCGTTCCAGGCCGAACCTTCGGCCCTTATGCAGGAGTGCGGGGGGGGGGGCGAACAGTACATCGCGCGAGAATTACGGAGGGGGGAGCGCCGCCTTGCCCTCCCCCGCATTAATTAGTGTTAGTAATAGGAGCGCGCAGGTGGAACGGTCCCGCGTCCCCGAGCTCTGTGCCCCTGGACCTCCTGCGCCGCCCATCAAGACCGGAGGGACCAGTGGAGGAGGGAAGAGGACGACACCCCTCAGCCAGACCGCCACCCCAGGTGAATGCACTTCTTTACGAATACTATTATCGATTCCGTATCGTAGTGAAAGATTCTCGCTGCCTATTTCGTTGTCCACAGGCCTGCAGGGATATCGCACCAAACGGTCGGTGTTCCCGTGCTCGAAACGTGAACGCCGGCTAGACAAAGCCGGCCTAGGCGACACGACAGCGGGAGCGCGAGCGAGAGAGAAAACGCGCGAGAGTGAGACCGAGACCCGTTCCGCGGATCGATAACAAAGATCCGCGGAAGGATTCCCGTATTGGGAGATGAAACGAGGAACGGGGAGAGAAACGTAGCGAGACACAACAATGAAGAAAGGAGCGACACTATTTTTGGCGGAGAATAAAAGAGCGAACTCCCGTCTTCGCTTTTTCTTCTCTCCTATCTCTTATCTCGGGGATCGTTAGTCTGTTGTCGGCTAAAGCGAGAAAAGTACCGCTTGGAGTATCGAACATATCGCTGTGAAAAGAAGTGTCGTGCTAATACCGAACAAAAAGGGATATCGTCTGCCGGGAGCGAGAGGAGAGGCTCTGGTGGAGTTCTACGCGCCCAGGGAGTTACCGGGGGTGGCTACGTGGCGTAGGAGCGAGCTGCGGAAGGAAAGCGAATGACCACGCCGCCGGGAGGTTCCCGACTTTGTAAGACCGTCCACCTGCTTCACTATTTCGGTATCCCGGGCGTACCGTGTCTCGTATTAGTTAGCGGCGTAGAGCAAGTTTCGAATTCGCGAGAGCGTCTCGCGGAGTGTACCGTATCGAGGGGTCGGATCGTGCCGATCCCCGAAAAAATAAAGACTGAGATAAGCGAAGCGCGTCTCGATTCTTGTGTCTTCCCGACTAAATCCCGGACTCCCGATCGAACCCTCCCGTCTACCGACCGTCGAATTCGCGTGTCTCGGCCTTGGGGGGTGTATCGTCTCGTGTTGGTGAACGGTGCAGCCCGCTGCACCTGGCGCCCAACCCCTTTGGTGCAAGCGCGAACGACCGAGGCGCGTGGACCGACGGCCGTTTGCCGACGGCGAGCGAAAATCCCGTCGCAGTGTCCAATATTTTAAAAAGATATCTTTGTAAAGGTTATTATTATTCAAGAAAACTCAAGAAATACTAACTACAAAAGATGTCAATAACATAAATTTTTACAAAATTTATCATTATTTATTAGAACACTGAGTTATATGATTTTTTTACTTGTTATTATAACAAATTAATTATTATAACAATGCAATAAAAAGTATTTAATACAAAAAATCTTGGCGCGGCTGCACCAAAAACTATATCGAACTAAAACTTGTTTAATACATACATGACAGCATTTTTATTATAATAAAATGTACTTGTAAATTCTTTGTCTATATATACGGTGTAATGTTTTATATCTAATTTGACTTTTATGTATATACATCTTCGATATAGTTTTTGGTGCAGCCGCGCCAAGATTTTTTGTATTAAATATTTTTTATTGCATTGTTATAATAATTAATTTGTTATAATAACAAGTAAAAAAATCATATAACTCAGTGTTTTAATAAATAATGATAAATTTTGTAAAAATTTATGTCATTGACATCTTTTGTAGTTAGTTTTTCTTGAATTTTCTTGAATAATAATAACCTTTAAAAAGATATCTTTTTAAAATATTGGACACTATTAATAAACGTGTTAAATTTTTATAACACGATATAATGTTTACTTGTAAAAATTTATGTTATGTACATTATAATAACAAGTAAAATAATCATATAACTCAGTGTTTTAATAAATATCATTTTTATTTGTAAAAACTTATGTTATGTACATAATTAATGTATATCTTAAAAAAAGGAAATAATTTGAATTTGAGATTTCTAAAAATATTAAGTATATGATTTCTCAATTGGCGTTACTGTTTTAATATATCACTTCTTTGTATAAGTTTTACTTGTAAAAACTTATGTTATGTACACATATATACTTAAAAAAATAATTTGAATTTGTAATAATACCATTTAAAAAGATATATTTTTTAAATATTGAACACTAATAATAAACGTGTTAAAATTTTATAACACGATATCATTTTTATTTGTAAAAAGTTATGTTAAGTACATTATAATAACAAGTAAAACAATCATATAACTCAGTGTTATAATATTATAATATCAAGTAAAACAATCATATAACTCAGTGTTATAATAAATAATGATAAATTAAATATTGGACACTACTAATAAACGTGTAAAATTGTTATAACATGATATCATTTGTACTTGTAAAAACTTATGTTATGTACATAATATATATCTTAAAAAAAGGAAATAATTTGAATTTGAGATTTCTAAAAATATTAAATATACGATTTCTCAGTTGGCGCTACTGTTTTAATATATCACTTTTTTTAGTTTAACTTATAGTATTAAATCCCGTAGTATTAAATACTACGGGAGTGACGAACTGTGGGGTCCTTATCTCTGTTGTGATACACATACACACACACATACACAAGAGGTGTAAATCCAATCGTGCAACCTCCACACCTTGGCCAATGCCGGCGATATTGTAACTTTCAAGTCCCATAACTTGGAAAATGCTCAATAAAACATATGTTTGCGCAAAGGCGAAATTGGTTTCGCCTCGAGCGACTCGTGATTAGCACGTGAGCCCGGTGAGACGTTGGTCGTATCGATGCAAACTTCGATATGTTTTTCTGTTGTTTACTCCCATCAGATAAACATGACCACCTTAAGTCGTGGAAAAAGCACGCGTGCTCAAGTCGTGCGCTTCTGGCACGACAACGCTCATCGCTAGCCAGCCAATAGGCGATCGACACCGCGCTACATGTGCGATGGCTCGTGTTGGCCGCGTGATCAACGTCGCGCTCGCTGGTACGTCGCTCTCGCGCGTTTTCATGCTGTTTCGTTTAGATCGTGGTGCCCGTGAGTCGTACAAGGCATACGCGCCCAGCTGGGGCCACCAATCCGCTCGGCGTATTTTGTAACACGCGTGCGCGGAAGCAATTAGACATACAATACGAATATCTGCGCAACGCGGATCGATGAGCGGATCGATCGCTCACGTTGAGGGGCGGTTGTGTGGGTCGATAACGGCCAGAGCCAAAGCACGAGTCGAGCGGATAACCGTTTTCTCAGGTACGTATGGCATTGCGCGTATCGATTAGCGATCCTACGTGCTCCCGCGTCAAGCCGTTTATTGACGATCTCTCCGGACTTGGATTGTCGATCCGTTCGCCGCGCCGCAGCTTCGGTGAGGGAAGTCGAGCGGTTGCGCTTCGCGTGAGTCCGTCTTCCGATCGAGCTTCGCGCTGTCCGTGGTGGTGAATCGACGCGGAATTGATCCCGTCGTTCGACGATCATCGAAAACTCTATATAACGGTTTCGGTAACCGTTGCGCTCACCGCCGATAACTCTGTTAATTGAGTGTCGAACTGTCATTGTCGTGGACTCTGTTAATGTGCTGTCTTGCGTGGATCGTGTCGCGTCTCAAAGTATAAAGGCAAGATTCATACACTATCACGGTCTACTATCATTTTCCTTGTTTAAAAGATCCCGAACCATCCTCGCGTCCTTGTACTGGGCGGTATCAGCCCAACGCGATTCGCGCGTGTGACCGGCCGATGGCAGTGAACGCTCGCTCGCCGACGGACACAATTTCGGCGCGCTCGCGCGAACAACATAACTTATTTATAGTGCTTTGGAAAGCTCTCGAGATGAGCTACAAGAATATACAACGAAAAATAGGGGTTCCATTTAAGGTTAGAAATAGGTTAGGAATTAGGTTAGGAATAGGTTCCATTTAAAAAAACGAAGCTGAATTCCGTATGACTTCGGAACATCCACTCAAAGTCAATCCAATGACACCATCTTATGTCCCCCTCGAACCAAATAACTTTTGCCTGAAACATTTCTTTCTAAAATGCAGTTTATGAAATATTCGACTGTCTCCAGACTTTTGTTATATCCTGTATATATAATTATATCTAAAAAAGGAAAATAAATAAATATTTCCATATTATTTTAAATGATATTCTTATATGCCTTTAAATAATAAGTTTACATTTAAAAATGAGAAAATTATGCCACCTGCACTAGTAAGACTTGTTCATATAAGACTAGTCCGTTTTTATATTTAAAATCGTCTTAAATACATCTTGAAAAACCTTAATGATAAACAGACAATTCATACAGATGCTATATAGATTATTTTGTTACGTAGGAAGTATTTGAAGATGTACTTAAAATATAAACAATGTTTTTGTCTGAAGACTTTATAGTATAAGCTGTGAAACCATATCCACAAGCAATATCTACTACTCTGTGTTCAGCAAAATATTATCTCTTTGGTCTTTTGAAGTGTGTAACGTTCTTGTTGCTTAAAATTAAGTTATCTCCAAGAGCACCATGGTGAGGAAGACATACATACATAATTCGCTCTTAATCCAAACAATTCGTGTGGACGTGCGAAAATTACTGTGACCTCTTGACACATTGACTACTTAGTGAATTTCGTGTGTCTCATAATTTACTCCGCGATAGTAAAATTTTCACTGCGATAAGTATATAATTTCTGACTTTCGTTTGTTTTCCAAAAAAGACCAAAGGAATCTCTAAAGGGGGATAAAAAAGAACTAAGAAGGAATCTCACGTTTACGTAAACTTATCATGTGCGATCGTTTTACAGTTAATTACGATTCTCCGCGAACTTTAGCGAATATCCGGTCTCGTTAGAAATTGTGATTAACATATGCATGTCGTCGAATCGCAATGGATAATATTGCGCAGTTTAGATAACTTTTATCGTTCCTGTAATTATCTAGAATAAATAATTTTCAATTAACCCCTTGACTGTGGATAACGTGTATAGCCGCATGAAAAAGTCGTGCCACCAGTGTGGATGACGTGTATATACGTCATCCACACTGGTGGCATCGAAGAAAAAAAATAGTAAAACTATTGTTTTTTGCATACAGGTGGGTATCTATATGTTTTTGGAGTCGCTCAATCCAAATTTGATATCAAAATTTCGAAATTCAAAATGGCGGATCCAACATGGCGAGTCAAAATTATAAAAATCATGAAAATCTGATTTTCAAAATTTAGATCCGCCATTTTTAATTTTAAAATTTTAATATCAAATTTGGATTCAGCGATCCCATAAACATATAAATACCGACTTTAATTAAAATTTGATTATTTTCATAATTTTGACACACCATGGTCGATCCGCCATCTTGAACTTTGAAATTTTGATATCAGATTCAGATTCAGCGACCTCAAAAACGTATAGATACACACTTTCATAAATATCCAATTATTTTCATAATTTTGACCCACCATATTGGATCCGCCATTTTGAATTTCGGAATTTTAATATCAAATTTGGATTCAGCGACCCCAAAAACTCTTATTATAAAAATATCATAAAGAAAATTCGACATTTTTTCCAACACGAAAATGGCACGACTAGTACATTTCTGCCTCCACAGTCAAGCGGTTAATAGCCAACCATTAAATTATTTTTGTCACATTTGCTTGTAAAAAGCAAGTAATACCTACACTTTGGCCACCGCTCAAGGCAAAAACCTTATGCGCCAGGCGCTGAGGGCGGTGACTGTGATGGCGATTCGGGGGTTCCGTTCCGTCATACATAGCGGCGACGACTCTGGTCGCCTCCCTCCTCTCGTGGAGCTCCTAGCTGAGGAAAGAAGCATCCTTTACTGGAGGATAAAGGAACTCCGCGAAAGGGGGGAGGTATCGGCCAGAGATTTGGCTGCCCTGAAGTCTCAGGCGGTTGCCCGGACCCTGCAGCGTGGGCGGACGCAATGTCCGCCCCGCGGGAGTTCGGGCAACTGACGAGGGAGGCTGTCCGCCCCTGCCTGGCGGAGTTCGCAGACAGTAGGGGACTCGGACTGACCTACCACCTGGTGCAGGTGATGACCGGACACGGTAGTTTCGGGCATTACCTGTACCGAGTGAAGAAGGAGCCCACCATCGGGTGCCACCACTGCCGGGCGCGGGACGACACCATGCACCACACCCTGGCCGAATGCGCTGCATGGAGCCAGGGGCGCGGTGTCCTCGCCCGGGCATGGGATGCGGGGAGAACGATCTCTCGCTCCCGCGCAAGATGCAAGCCATGTGCGGGAGCGAGGAGGTGTGGGGAGAGGCTGCTTTCTTCTGTCACGACGTGATGTCGCGGAAGGAGGCCGCCGATTGGGAGCGTCGTCCCGGGGGACGCCGCAGAGGGCGGCGGGGGGGACGGCGCTCCCCAGGTTTGGGCAGTGGGCCCGCGGGAGTGCCGGCTGAGGAGGAGAATTGGCTATCACCGGCTCGCCGGAGGCTGCCTCCTTGGCCGCCTCGGGTTCGACTTCCGCCGCGGGGGGAAGGGGGTGACGGGTGTGAGTGCCTGCCCGCCTCCCCCCTAGGCGTCGAATAGGATAGGCGAAGGGGGAGTGGAAGTCTGGTTGGGGCCGGGTTCCACTCCCCCGCTCCTTCTCCTACGGAGGTTATAGAGAAATAGGGGGCGCGGAGGGAGGGTGGATGTTCCCTCCCTCTAAGTAATCACCGGAAGGCCGCCCGGTTGGGAAACCGGCCGGGGGACCGCGCCCTGGACTCCTTCAGTGGGGCAGGTTGCGGTACTCGATGGTGTGGGGCTCCTGGAGAGCCCTGGGGCCGGGGTGTCGGGGAGGAAATATGGGAGTAGTTCCCCTGACTCCCACACCACAGTCCGAATGGTAAACATCCCGCAGGGGTTTTAGTCAGTAGGAGTCTGACATAACCCCCGACCCCCCAAGGGTCGGGGGTATCCATGATGGATTTCCCCTGCGTTACCAAAAAAAAGTAATACCTGCACTAATGGATATAACAGAGACACAGACACAGATTCAATTGTTTCTTTGACCTGGTTATCAATTCCGTCCAAAACGTAAAGACTGAAGATTCAATTATTTCTCTGACCTGGTTATCAATTCCGTCCAAAAACGCAGGGAATTTATATATTGCCAATTATACAAGGTGTGGCAAAAGTGTGGAAACACTCAAATATCTCTTAAAGAATGAATTTTAGAAAAAAACGTTTGAGGCAAAAGTTATAAAGTTTAAAAAGATGCATCAGCGGTAATATCCTCTTGACCTTGGGTGGCGTTGCCAAGGTTAGGTCAAGGTCAACCTGATATTGTCCCCTTCCATGGAGCTTCTCGCCGAAGAGAGGCGAATCCTCTATTGGAGGACGAAGGAGCTCCGCGAGGAGGGTGAGTTGTCGGCTAGGGACCTGAAGGCTCTGAAGTCCCAGGCCGTTGCCCGTACACTGGAAATGTGGGGGGACGAATTGTCCGACCCACGAGGGTATGGGCGACATACGGCCGAGGCTGTCCGCCCCTGCCTGCCAGAGTTGGCGGGCAGAAGGGGGTGCGGAATGTCCTTCCATCTGGTGCAGGTGCTGACCGGGCATGGATGTTTTGGAAAGTACCTGCACCGGATAGGCAAGGAGCCCACTACCCGATGCCACCACTGCCCCGTGCTGATGGACACGGTGCACCATACTCTGCATGCCCAGCCTGGAGGGAGGAGCGCCGTGTCCTAGCCGGGGTGGCGGGATATCGAGAGGGGGACATCTCGCTCTTGCACAAGGTCGAAGCCATGTGCGGGAGCGAGAAGATATGGGAAGCGGCGGCCTCCTTCTACAGGGACGTTCTGTCCAAGAAGGAAGCCGCCGAGTGGGAGCGACGACCGGGAACCCGCCGCAGGAGACGGCGTGGTGGTCGTCGCTCCCCGGGGGGGGATGTGTAGCGGGCCAGAGGTGAAGTCGATCGAGGAGGAGGAAGGTCTCCTGAATAGCAGAGGGATAAGTCCTCCTTCTCGGCCGCCTCGAGCCCGTCTCCGTCCGCAGGAGGGATCCGGTTCCACATAAGTTGGAACCGGTTCCCCCTGCGCGACGGACAGGTAGGGATAGGGGGGAGTGGTAACCCATTTGGGGATGGACACACTCCCCCAAAAATTCTCCCTCCCTGACTAACAGGGAGGAGGGGTAAGGAGGGAGGGTGGATGTCCTCTCTCTCCTCAGATGAAACCAGAAGGCCAACCGGTCGGGCAACCGACCGGGGACCGCGCCCTGGATTCCTTCTGTGGAACAGGGCGCGGTGCATTGGAGGTGCGGGGCTCCGGGAGAGCCCTGGGGCCGGGGGGTTGAGAAAGGAATACGGGAGTAGTTCCTCTAACTCCCCTCTCACCGGTCCGACAGGTAGACATCCCGCAAGGGTTTTAGTCGGTAGGAGTCCGACATAACCCCCGACCCCCCCAAGGTTCGGGGGCATCCATGATGGATTTCCCCTGCGTGACCAAAAAAAAGGTCAACCTGATATTTGTAAATGGAATCTCCTACTTTTTATTACATATTTTTGTAGCTTATCTCAAGAGCTTTTCAAAACACTATAACAAAGTTTTCTTCGTTAAGTACTTTCCGAGTTATGAGGCACGAAGTTTGCAGTACCGCTTACATTAGCATTACCCAAGATGTACCGCGTGGAGGTTGCACGGTCGGATTTACATCTCGTGTGGGTGTGTGTGTGCGTGCGTGTGTAAAAAAGTTAATGAGTGAATGATTGAATGAGTATACGTCTACAAATATAAATGTTTAAATTGTTGACCTTCTTCAATTTGACACTGTACCCGGCGGCACGCACTCAGATGATCGATCGTAACCAAACTGTATCCAGTCAATATCCATAAAAGCTTATGTATGGGCGAGAATAGATGGAATGCACATAATATGGCCATTCTTCATTGATGGAACTCTAAAGGCTGAAAAGTATGCTGCCATGCTTCGAAATGATATTATTTCTACTATTCGCAATATTTTCGGTTTAAATTTTAATACAGTTTGGTTTCAGCAAGATGGTGCCCCTCCACATTTTGGATTGTAGGTACGACAGTTTTTAAACGGCACTTTTCCTGAAAGATGGATAGGAAAGAGGGGACCAATCGAGTGGCCACCCCGATCACTTGATATGAATCCCTTAGATTTTTTCTTTTGGGGTTATTTAAAAGGTCGCGTTTACAAAACAAACTCTCAAAATTTGGATGATTTGCGACACCGAATTACCACTGAAGTGGCATTAATTATCTCCGAAACATTAGAAAATGTTAGTAGGAGCTTTCATGATCGACTGCTTCAGTGTCAAGTTGAAGAAGGTCAACAATTCGAACATGTATATTTGTAGACGCATACTCATTCAATCGTCCGCTCACTCATTTTTTTATACACGCACGCATACACACACGCACACACGAGATGTAAATCCGACCGTGCAACTTCCACGCGGTACATCTTGGGTAATGCTAATGTCGGCGGTACTGCAACCTTCGTGCCTCATAACTCGGAAAGTACTTAACGAAAAAAAATTTTGTTATAGTGTATTAAAAAGCTCTTGAAGTAAGCTATAAAAATATATAATAAACAGTGGGAGATTCCATTTACAAATATCAGGTTAACCTTGATCTGACCTTGGTAACGTCACCCAAGATCAAGCAGATATTATCGCTGAATGCATCTCTTTAAACCTTACAACTTTTGTCTGAAACATTTTTTCTAAAATTCATTTTTAAGAGATATTTGAGTGTTTCCAGACTTTAGCCACATCCTGTATACAAGTAGAGTAACAAGAGGGGTTCTAACTCAATTGCAAAATATTTTTGCAAAATCCGCTCTTCATTAATTAAATATTTTTATTAATAACCTCCTTTCCCAGAATTTTTTGCTTCTGTGGGTGTTCGGAACAAGACCGAATATAAAATAGCTCCGGAGAGCTGGCTAGTGATTTGGATCGCAGAGTGACGTCCGCCTGCGTCCAGGTCGCTCGAGTAAGCTCGACGATCGACCGGTCGTCCTGGTTGACGTCTGGATCCCGTAAGGCGACCACAGGCCCCACAGAAACGCGCAACACCGTGCGCCGACGTACCGCGCCCAGAGACGGCGGCGAAAATAAGAGAGAGGAATGACGCGCACGTGATGACGCAAAGTGACACGCACTGTACAACGCAATGGACACAATAGACGCAGTAGTAACGCAAGTGGAATAACGCAGAAGAACGACGCAAGAGGAACGCAGTAGAAACGCAGAAGAGAATAAGCGCAGCTATTTACAAGGCGAATACCGTTCGCCAACGCAAAGTCCCGCAGGACACACACGTTTGTGACGTCAACGGTGCGCGGCACCCGGAGCACGTCAAGTACGTGTAACGAAACGACCTTCGTCGTTTCGGAAGGCCTGCCCTTCCGGACATAACGGCCTACAGCCAGCCACGGTCCCGAGGACGCGTGGAAGAGAGCACTGAGCTCTAACTTTGGCTCGCAGGGTGACCGAGTCGCTCCTGTGAGAAAGCCAAATTCCCCTACGGACACTTGGAAGAAAGAGTTCGAAGCTCTAGAGACGGCGACCGAGCCGTTCCTAAATCACCAAGGCCCCCGAAGGGCGCTTGGGAAATAAGGGAGCTCGGAGCTCCGAGGAGACGGTCGAGTCGCGCCTAAATCACGGCAACGCCGTGAGCACGAGATCAGAAGACGAGATTCGAACCATTAGCCTCAACCCAGCAGTGTGTATCGGCGCCGCCTTCAACTCAGCAGAGTGTGTAGAGCGGTGGTTCGAATCCGAATGTAAGAACAGATCGCTCTAGGAAATCTTAGAAAGCGCGTCGATAATCAGCAGTACGACAATCGCACTAAAGCAGCACAGGTTTGCTACTGAAAATGGCCAGGCAAATGATATAGCAAAAGACAAGGCGAAGTAAGGCACGGTGCGCCCGGTTATATAGCCGGGCGGCCGAATCTTGCCTGCGGGCAGTGGAATCGCGGGGCGCGCCACGTAGCGGCCACGGTCCGAGCTGTCCGTCTGTCGCGGGGCGCCGGCGAGAGCCCCACGCGCTCGCCCGCGAGAGACCGGTCTCCTCGCCGCTTGCGAGAACACCCCGGTTGCCCAGGCCGTCCGCCCTGCAGCGCCGAACCGCGAACCGAAATTCCGTACGGTAGCTCGTGCCATACGGAACAGTGGGCAAGATGGCGGCTGTGATGTCACGTATATGTGTAGAGAAAAATGTGTCGGGATGTTGCTACACTCGAATCTGGGCCCTCGCGGTTACTGTCCAACGCTCCAACCTTCTAAACCACCGTTACCTGTTACTAGTAGACGTATAGTGAAGGTTCTCAAAGTGTGTATGATGACGTCACGAGAGAAAAAATGTGCCGAGATATTGCTAGACTCGAATCTGAACCCTCGCGGTTATTATCCAACACTCCAACCTTCTAGACCACCGTCGCTTATTACTAGTAGACGTCTATGCTCCGATCACAGAGAGAACGACCACACTCTGCGCAGCTTTGGGTAGAGTGGGGAAACTCGTGCGCGTTACTCACAAGTAACACTACTCAACTGTCACTTACCGATTCCAATTTAATTTGGCATACACGTAGAACATTGAAAAATATTGAACACGTGTTTTTTTATATCGGCTGACAACGCATTTTAAGGGTGGAAATCATCCCTTGATCCCTGAACATGAAAGCACTATTTCGACTCTTTGTATTGGGTTGGCAAATAAGTTTGTTCGGTTTTTTAGAATACAATAAAGTACAATTTTTTGATACCCAAGATAAATTTTAATCAATTATATTGGCCATCTTTATTAATGACCTCTAGCCATCTTTCCACCAACTTCATTATGCCGCGTTCATAAAACATCTGGGGCTTATCAGCGAAAAACTAATCTGGGTGGTTTTTAACGGCCTCTTCATCCTTGAAGATTTTCCCGTTCATAGAATTATGCAACGACCGGAATAAATTATAATCGGAAGGGGCAAGATCGGATAAATACGGAGGTGAGGCTAAACATCCCAGCCAAGTTGAAGCAATTTGCTCCGAATGGTCAATGACGTATGAGCGTTATCGTGGTGGAAGACGACACCCTTGCGATTTGCTAATTCTGGACGTTTTGTGTGTATTGCTTGGTTCAATTTCGTCAATTGCGAACAGTATACAGTTGAATCAATCGTTTTACCTGACGGTAACAGTTCGTAATAGATGACACTCTTGAAATTCCACCATACAGGGAGTATTATTTTCTTTGGATGCATTCCGCCTTCAAGGTTGTTGGCGGTGGCTCGCTGCTGTGCCCCATGATCTCTGCGCGTTACATTATTGTAGACGACCCATTTTTCGTCACCATTCGTTTAAAAAATGGGTCGTTTTCTTGACGTTTTCATAGCGAATCGCAGATGGATATGCGTGTGGCCAAGTTAGCCTCGGTTAATTGATGCGGCACCCAAACATTAAGCCGAGAAACGTATCCCAGATGGCGCAAATGCTTTTCTACGCTTGTGTGGGATATATTCAATGTCGTAGCTGTCTCTCGTACCGATTGAGATGGATTTACTTCGATTATAGCCTTAATGTCATTTGAATTAATCTCGGTCGGGCGACCGGAGCGGGGCTTCATTGACGTCGAAATCTCCAGAACGGAAATTGGCATACTACTTTTGGCATACGCGTTCTGTTAAGGCATCATCGCCATACACACGGCATATCTTTTTATGAGCATCCGCAGCTCGTTTGTCTTTTTTAAAATAATAGAGCAAAATGTGACGATAATGCAAGTTATTTATTTCCATGTTCACCGCTACGCAGCACACATAATACTGATGTTAGCCAAACCAAACACAGCACAACATAAACAATGAAACATAACCTTTCAAATGTGTATTCGATTTGCACGATAGCGCTGAGAAAAGAAAAGCGAATCCGTATGAAACTTACAGTGAATCAAAAACCGAACGAACTTATTTGCCAACCGAATACATATTACATGTGATTTCCGTCAAACTTGTCTTCCATTGAACTAGTCAGTAAGGGGTTTTTAGGGTCGATGATTACAAATCTGGAGATAAAATTACAAATTTAAGATGGCGGACCCAATATGGCGGATCGAAATTGTAAAAAGGTGGCTGATTTAAACCAATTTTGGTATCTGGAGGTTCTTGGGAACTCTAATTACGAATCTGAAGTTGGAAGTCAAAATATAATTTGTTTGTCGCATTTTATTATTATTATTATTGTAATGTGTTTTACTTGTAAGATTTTTAAGGTTTATTGTAAACTTTCAAGGATATTTTAATTGTATAAAATATCTATAAGATATCTATATTTATATGTTATCAAGATATGTCAAAATATCATTACATATTCGGCTCGGATACTGACGGATAATAATCTTTTGGCAGACCAACTTCCTAATCTGAAAAAATTGACGCGACAGGTTAATTTTAAATACCGATTCATTGTTAAATTCAGTAAATGTAACTGCCTGAGGCAATATCCTCCTTCATTGGTACAATTTTAATCTGACATATTCCATCATATTCCGCCATCTTGAGCTTTTATTAATAAGTAATTTTTATTAATAAGTAATTTTATCTCCAGATTCGTAATTAGAGGCCCCAAAAACCTCTAGATACCAAAGTTGGTTTGAATCAGCCATCTTTTTATAATTTCGATCCGCCATATTGGGTCCGCCATTTTGAATTGTGTAATTTTATCTCCAGATTCGTAATCAGCGACACTAAAAACCTCTTATTGACTAGCTCAATGGAAGACAAGTTTGACGGAAATCACATGTAATATCAGGTGTAGTAAAAAGAAATCCATTATTTTTCCAATAGATGGCTTTAGTTATCTGTATCTCGCGTTGTATAAGTCCGATCGGGTTCTACTGGATGGCGTTAGAAAGATGAGATTTCGTACTAAAAAAACTTTTCTGACAGCTTTGTGATTAGTTGACTCAGTTTTGTTTGAGCGCACGTCAAAGATGGACACTAGCAAAGAGAAAATACGCTATAGTTTACAGTTTTTCTTCGATAAAGGCGAAAACGCAAGCTAGGTGGCTGAAAATGTGAATAGTGTTTATGGTCCTGATACTGTAACAGCCAATCACGCGCAATTTTGATTTCGTCGATTCCGTTCCGGTAATTTCGGTGTCAAAGATGCACCACGCACTGGAAGGCCAATTGTCGAAAATATCGATAAAATCATGGACATTGTCGAGTCCGACCGTCATGTAAGCACTGTTTCGATTGCCCAAGAGCTAAAGATTGCACAAGAAACTGTTTGGAACCATTTGAATAAGGCTGGATACAAAAAGAAGCTCGATGTATGGGTGCCACATGAGTTAACGCAAAAAAACCTCATCGACCGAATTTCCATCTGCAAATCGCTGCTGAATCGCAACAAACTCGACCCATTTCTGAAGCGGTTGGTCACTGGTGATGAAAAGTGGATCACTTACGACAACGTCAAGCGAAAACGGTCGTGGTCGAATCGCGGTGAGCCGGCGGAAACGGTGGCCAAGCCAGGATTGACGGCCAGGAAGGTTTTGCTGTGTGTTTGGTGGAATTGGCAGGGAATTATCTACTATGAGCTGCTCCCCTACGGCAAAACTCTTAGCTCGGAACTGTACTGTCAACAATTGGACCGTCTGAAGGAAGCAATTGCCCAGAAGCGGCCAGCTTTGGCCAATAGGAGAGGAATTGTGTTCCATCAGGACAACGCCAGGCCACATACATCGATAGTGACTCGCCAGAAGCTCCGGGAGCCTGGTTGGGAGGTTCTTATGCATCCACCTTATAGTCCGGACTTGGTACCAAGTGATTACCATCTGTTCCTGTTCATGGCGAACAATTTTGCTGGTGAAAAATTCGCTTCAAGAGAGGCTTGTGAAAATCGACTGTCTCAATTTTTTGCCAATAGGGACGAGGGCTTCTATGAGAGAGGCATAATGAAATTACCTTCAAAATGGCAACAAGTTATCGAACAAAACGGCGCATATTTGACCTAAATCGGATCATTCTAACTATGGTAATTAAAGGCTTCAATTTCATGCAAAAATAATGGATTTCTTTTTACTACACCTAATATGTACAAAGGGTTGAAATAGTGTTTTCATGTTCAGGGATCAAGGGGTGATCTACCCCCGTCCGCGGCGGACGGCATACTGATGGACGGAGGAAATCGCCGCGTTGCGGCAAGCCTCCGTCTACGCAAGAAGATTGTATACTCATGTCTGGCGACATGATGGGGAAGCTGCAGGGGCGAAGGAGGGCTATCTCAGAACGAGGGAAACTCTCAAAGCCGCCGTTGCCGAGACCAAAAAAGAACCTGGCAGGAACTGGTGGACTCCCTGGACTAGGATCCGTGGGGGCACCTATACAAGAGAACGGTTAGCAAGACCGTGGGCGCCCCCGATAACGGAGGCCCTCGAACCTCAGGTCCTCAGGCGGGTGATCGATATACTCTTTCCAAGAGTGGGTGAGGCGCCCCATCGGATCTCCGTCCCTCAATTACGGGACGTGGATTGGGACGAAGACCTGGAGGTGAATCCAGAGAAGTTCGCCAGGGCCAAGAAGAGCCCCGGGCCCCGACGGTATTCTTGGCCGAGTCTGGGTTCTCGCCCTCGGCGAGGAGAACTTGTCCGCGGCCATACGGGTGACGTTCACCGGGTGTTTCAGGGAGGGAGTATTCCCCCCAGAGTGGAGGAAAGCCAAATTGGTCCTCCTCCCGAAGGAAGACAAAGCACCCGTCAGTCCGTCGGCCTACAAGCCGATCTGCCTGCTGGACGAAGTGGGCAAAATGTTGGAGCGAATTATCGCTGACCGCCTTGTGCAGCAGCTGTCCCAGAAGGAGCCGAAACTCCACGGCCAACAGTACAGGTTCAGGCCCGGACGTTCGACGCTGGACGCGGTCCAGAGAGTCCGGAGTCTGATGCGTATGGTTGTGGAGGAGAGGAGCGGGGTGTTATTGGTGGTGTCTTTGGGCATCACGAACGCTTTCAACACCCTACCCTGGCCGGAGGTCGGGCGAGCGCTCGAAAATCACGGGGAGCCCGTCTACTTTCGGCGGATTCTAGCTGCCTATTTCGGGGAAAGGGACCTCGCCTACTCGGTGAGAGGCGGGGACCAAGGCCGGTGGACAATGCAGAGCGGTATTCCACAGGTGCTCGGCCCCCTACTCGCATTCGACCGGGTGCTTCGCTCCGCCTTTTCTCCTGGCTTCCACGTCATCTGCTACGCAGATGACACCTTTGTAGTAGCCGTGGGGTGCTGGAGGAATGCCCGCTTCGGAGCGGTATTGGCATCGGTGGTGGGCTCGATTAGGAGCCTGGGACTGAAGGCGGCGACCCATAAGACGGAGGCCGTCTTTTTTCACGACAACCGCGGGGCGCCGCCGGAGTCTTAGGTCTCGGTGGACGGATTCCGCGTCCGCATCGAGCCCAACATAAAATATCTGGGCCTGATGTTAGACGGCCGATGTGATTCCAGCCGCACTTTAGGCGGTTGGCCCCCCGGGTCCGGAAAGCAGGCTTGACATTGGCCAAGTTGATACCCCAGGGGGGTCCCAAGTGGTACGCTCAGCGTCTATATATCGACGTAGTTCTCTCGATCGCCCTTTACGGGACGCTCATCTGAGTGCCCCAGCTTATGGCCACTGACCGCTACAAACGCCTGATGCGTCAGGCGCTGCGGTCGGTGGTCGTGAAGGTGATTCGGGCGTTCGGCACCATGTCATATATGGCGTCGACGATCCTGGCCGGCTTCCCCCCGTGGAGCTCATCGCTGAGGAGCGGTGCACCCCATACTGGAGAGTGCACGAGCTCCGCGAGGAGAGAAAGGGTGTCGGCCAGGAACCTGGCGGCCCTGAAATCCCAGGTCAGAGTTTGGGTCATGGCGCGGTGGGAAGTCATGCTGGCCGCCCCCTGCGGACCCGGATTCCAAACGGTCAAGGCCGTCCGCTTCTTTCTTGCCGAAATGGTGAGCAGGCAGGGACGCGGACTCACGTTCTGGCTGGTGCAGATACTAACTGACCATGGCTGCTTCGGCTGGTTCCTGCACCAAATGCAGAAGGAGCCTATCACTCGGTGCCACCACTGCCCGGTGCTAGAGGACACGACAGAGACCATACGCTGGTCTCGTGCGAAGCATGGGACCAGAAGCGCCGTGTTCTCGCCTGAGCGGTGGGTTGCGCCGGGGAGGATCTCTCGCTCCCGTGCATGGTTCAAGCCATATGCGGTACCGAGGAGTTTTGGTCGGCGGCGGCCTTCTTCGCGGAAGGCGTTATATCCCGCAAGGAGGCCACTGAATGGGAGCGCCGCCCTAGCACCCGTCGCAGGAAGCGATAGAGAAGGCGGCGCTCCCCCGGCCTTGACAGCGGGCTCGATGTGGTGCTGGTCGAGGAGCCGCCCCCAATCCCTCAGGGCCTCCTAGACCGCCTCGGGTCCGCCTCCGTCCGCGCAGGGAGGGGGCGACAAGCCTGCCTCCTCCTGCGCGACGGTAAAGGAGGAAGAGGGAAGTGGGTGTCCCGTTTGGGGACGGGCTTCACTCCCCACCCCCCTCGACTGACGAGGAGGGCTAGGTGAGTGTCTCCTTTTTCCTCCAATAGGGCCAGGAAGCCAACTCGACCGGGCGACCGGTCGGGGCGCCACGCCCCACTCCTCACGGGGAGGAGCGCCGCACTTTGGCGAGGGGCTCCCTGAAAGCCCTAGGGTCGGGATATCGGGGAGGGAATGCTGGCGTAGTTCCTCCGACTTCCCCTATTCCGTCCTGCCTGGCAGACACCCGGATGGGATTTTAGGCGGTAAGAGTCCGACATAATCCCCGCCTCCTCAAGGGGCTGGTATATCCATGAGGATTTCCCCACCATAATAGAAAAAAGGGTGATTTCCACTCTTAAATGCGTTGTCTGCCGATATAAAAAAAATGTGTTCAATATTTTTCAATGTTCTATGTGCATGCCAACTTTCATTGGAATCGGTGAGTGACAGTTGGATAGTGTTACTTGTCAGTGCTGTATACGTAATTATCATTCACTTGAGTCCCGGCGTACAATCAACTTTCTATAAATAGAACAGTTGAAATAATTTGAACATCGCGCTAGCATACAGCAGTACATGACGACTAACCTTCAAATATTTGAAATACGTTAGTTTGTATTTATACGCACAGTCTCCCATTCCGGTTGTAGCCGAGTCTGACCTAGCTTGGTAGCGTGGAGGGAGCATTATAGGCATCCCGTCAGGCGGGATCTGACCAAATCAGACGAAATGCCTGGTTGTTCTCTCCGTGAACGGAGTATAGTGTAGGTTCTCAAAGTGTATATGATAACATCACGCATACGTCAAAAGAAAAAAATAAGTCGAGACCGAGCCAGATTCAAATTTTTTTATCAGACAACTAAGGCACGTTTTACTATATTTTTGCCAACGTATCTTTTTCAAACAAAGATAAGTTTGACTATGTCCTAAGTAACAACATGGCATTTAAAGACGTTATTATGATATTTTTGTAGCATTATGGTGCATTTAATGTCATTATAACGTCATTATAACGTCATTTTGCTACCTGGGGTCAAACACATGCTATCATGCCCATTAGATAATCTAATAAGAAATATAGCTTCTACGGTTTGACCTCATTTATACCAGCGCAGATATTTTTCAAAGATTAAACGGGAAGGGCAGCAAAAGGAAAACATATAGATTTAGTTTGTGCGTAATAGATTTCCCAGTTGAAGCTCCTTCGGTATGGATCGCGAAGACATAGAGTATGAAGAAATAGAAGACGAAGAAGACAAACTATATACTCACATATGATAGTAATTATGATACGTAGTGACAATAGTGATCAATTAGTGAGTGAAAGAATAAAGAAATTGAAAGTTTCAGAAATTAATACTTTGGGTGGTCAAACAAAAGTGTATTACATTTATTTTTCATACAATACTGGATACCATCTATAGTTCTGCACATCATGTTTTTTTGATGGCATACGCGATACAGTGACAGAAACATTTGCAATACGAGAACACATTACCGAAAATCACGACGCGAATGACGGTGTATTTTGTTCAAACTGTAAAAATCCCACCTATCAAATAATACCATGTAATTTGTGTCCGATATGTGTACATTAATATGACATATTTCAGACAAAATTTTTATATGGTACAAAACTTCGTCCAAGTTCAAAGCTTGAAAAAAAATCATTGATAACCTAGTTTGTGCATGGTCAAGAACTTAAGCATACGAAGGATTAGTCACCATTTTTCAATAGACAAGTGTATATGTATGCGAGATTCTGTAAATTAAGAAAGAAATGGAAGATCTCGCGCAAATCGAACGAGAACTGTTGGAGCAATCTACTCGTTTGAAATCTCAAGAGGTTTACGACAATGGGTACAAAAGTGTGACGAGTATATCAAATGTTTGGAAGAACAAAGTAGAGCAAAACGGCCGCAATTGTCGATCGGTGCTGCGCAATCAGTGGTGGCTCATATTACACGACTCGAGGGATTGAAAATCTCTGTACAAGAACGCTTCATACACGTGGGTGCTGGACATGCATCAAGAGATGCAGAATTGGTATGGAGAGATTAATACAGCGTTCGAAAGCCGCATATCAACCGACGCAGTTATTAATATGAACCATATCAAACCTCTCCGATTTCTCCAAGATGCGAAGAGTACGGTGCTCGAGCATGTGCAAAGTGCTATGGAGAGACATGACAATCTCAAGATGAACACGGTGTTCAATGATGAGTTCATCGCGGGTTCAATGGTGAGACAATCGCGCATTCAAAAGTATTAAAACGAAAAATTGTGAACTTTTTCCAACTTCAGATTTGCAAGAATGGTACGAGCAACGCATCATCGAGCTCACTTTAGTATCTTTAGAAGAATTTCAAGGACGTGATAGTGGGTGGGCACTGTTGCGCATATTTGATCTCACAGTGAATATGAATAAGTACAACCCACTGCATGCGGGATGTAACATCGAGTTGCCGCACGCAATAAAATTAAAGAAAACAGTGATAAACGTGCGAACTAAAGACAATGTATTGGGTGAGTGCAAAAGTTCGTGCGGAGTTTGTGAGTAAAAGTCACACAGTGATTAGGCAAACAAAAATCTTTATTCAATCAATGATATTCTCCATCGTTTTCTATAATCTTTTCCCAACGTTCTGGCAGCATACGGATGCCTTGATCATAAAAACTGCGCGGTTTAGATTCGAAGAACGAAGAGACGCCGTTTTTTAAGGCCTCCAAAGAGTCAAAATTTTTTCCATTTAAATAATTTTGCAATGACCGGAACAAGTGATAGTCAGATGGTGCGATATCAGGAGAATACGGTGGATGCGTTAAGACATCCCATTTCAGGCTCTTCAGTTTGCGCAGCGTCTTTTTCGAAACGTGTGGTCTGGCGTTGTCGTGATGATAGACGACTCCCTTGCGATTTGACAAAATCGGACGTTTCTCTTTTATTTCTCGATTCAGATTGGTTAATTGGCGACAATACTTGTCCGAATCAATCGTTTCGCCAGCGGGGAGAAGCTCGAAATAGATTATGCCCTTGCAATCCCACCAAACAGAGAGCATCACCTTCATCGGGTGCAAACTGGCCTTTGGCATTGCGTCACCATGCTCACCTGATTGTTTCCATGTCCGTTTGCGCTGAACATTGTTGTAGAGGACCCATTTCTCATCGCCCGTCACTAGTCGATCCAAAAACGACTCGTTATTGAGCCGCCCGAATAAAGAAACGGCTGCAAAAATTCGCTTGATTTTGTTCTTCTCGGTCAGCAAATGGGGCACCCATATATCGAGCTTCACATCGAATCCCATCTTTTTTAAACGCCGAAAAGCGGTTGATCGGTCAACGTTTAGTGCTGTAGCAACTTCTTCTGTTGAAATTCGCGGATTATTGAGCACTAAAGTACGCAAAACATCGTCATCAATGTCAAAAGGTCGACCAGAGCGTGGCTCGTCTTCAAGGTTAAATTCTCCGCGCCGAAATTTAGCAAACCATTTTTCCACAGTTCGTTTAGCTGGTGCTTCATCCTGATAAACATCCTGAATGTTTTTTACGGCTGCGGCAACGTTTATTCCCTTCCGAAACTCGTAAAGCATAACATGCCGTAAATGCACCTTATCGATACTCATTTTTAAAGTGATATTTCTCGAAGCAGTTTGTATGAAAACAAATGATTTTTTTTTAATAACAGCTGAAGACGTCACCTTTCCAACGTTATATAATATGTAGATGGAAGTATTAATGACAACACTTTACGACGCTTATAACTCCATCTATTGAAACTCCGCACGAACTTTTGCATTCACCCAATATGTTTCGCATGGCCGGTGGTCATAGCATTATATCCGGCGGAAAGAAATGGAGACCGGCAACTTTCATATCCATACTACATCAGAATATTTAATCTTCAGGATATTGAATTCCCCATGACAATTAAACAAGTTACAAAATTTGAACAGCTAAACAATATCTCTATCAACATATATACAATACAAGATAAAAAAGCAGGAAAAATCATATACGATCGTCCCGATACGTCTCACCGATAAGAAGGAAAAGCATATAAATTTATTATATATGCAAGATCCACGAGACCGCAACGTAGGACACTTCATATGGATTAAGAATTGCCCCGCCTTGTGAGCTCATAACTGAGTAAAAAAAAATGCAAGAATTATCTATGTGATCGGTAAAGATATTTTATGAATGATATTGACTCTGGGAAAAGTTCGTAGCATTTTTTTGGTAAAATTCAACTGGTTTTCTTATAGTGTGAAAATGAATTTATTTAAACCAAATATGCTCCATTATTATCGACAATGTTTCGCCATTTTTCGGGTAGAGCCATAATGCCATCGGTGAAGAACTTCTGTGGTTTCTGGGTGAAAATCAAGTGGTTTTCACAGGCTTCTTTTGAAACCAGCTTAATTCCATTGAGAGAGTTCTGCAGAGATCGGAACAAGTGATAGTCAGAGGGTGCTATGTTTGGACTATACGGTGGATGCATCAAAACTTCCCAACCAAGCTCTCGTAATTTTTGACGGGTCATAAAAGAAGTGTGTGGTCGGGCGTTGTCATGATGGAAAACAACACCTTTCCTATTATTCAATTCGGGCCATTTTCTTGCAATTGCTTAGCGTAATCTCTCTAGTTGTCCACAGTAGAGTTGAGAATCAATCGTCTGACCAACTGGAAGTAGCTCATGGTGGACGATTCCCTTCCAGTCCCACCACACACACAGCATCACCTTTTTCGGCGTCAATCCTGGCTTCGCGAACGCTTGTGACGGCTCACCATCCCTTGTCCACGATCTGTGACGCTTCCGATTGTCGTACGTGATCCATCACCGGTTATGACACGCTTCAAAAATGGCTCGATTTCATTGCGTTTCAGCAGCGCATCGCAGATGTTAATTCGGTCTATCATGTTTTTCGCACTCAACTCATGAGGAACCCATACATCGAGCTCCTTTTTGTAGCTAGCTTTGTGTAAATGGTTCAAAACAGTTTTGTGGTCAATGCCTAGCTCCATACCAATATCGACACTGCTGATATGCTTATCTTGCTGGACTTTTTCAAGAATTTCATTAGCTTTTTCAGCTTGATTGGACGACCAGAGCGTGACTCACCTTTCACATTAAAATTACCAGAACGAAAGCGAGCGAACCATTTCCGCGCAGCAGATTTTGGTAAAGTACCTTCACCGTACACAGCACAAGCCTGCGCAGCGTTCTTCCCTTTGTCGTAATATTGCAAAATATAGCGCAATTTTTCATAACCTTTCTCCATTTCCAAACGCAAACAACTTTCCAACCACTGCACCAATTTCGATGTTTATACACTCAAAGTAACGCTCGAAGTGTCACCTTTCCAACGAGCGTTTAGTGATGTCGCTGCGATCTGTGTTTCCTGAGTTATTTGCAATTGACGCCATCTATCGGGAAAAACGCCACGAACTTTTTTCCAGACCCAATATACAGAGTGGGTGGTTATAAGTTTACAACCTGAAGTGTACAGGTAGATTACATTAAGACAAACATAAAAGTCCCATATCGTTTACCGAGATTCGCAATAATTATCGAGTTATTAATGACAGAAATCTTGAGGAGTGGGAGCGCGCCGGCATAGATGATTGGAGAAACGTTGCAGCTGCTCAGGCTACGGCGCGGCCCACTCGGCCCAGCAACTGTGAGCGGCGTGCAGCGAGACGTAATTCCGACGAGATAAAACAACAAATAGCGGCGTGTTGTCCTTCCCCTCGTCTTCCCGCTATGTCGGCGCGCTACTACTCCTCAGATTTCTGTCATTAATAACTCGACAATTATTGCGAATCTTGCAACACGGTATGGGACTTTTATGTTTATCTTAACCCAATCTATCTTCACACTTCAGGTGGGCAGCTTATAACCGACCACCTTATATATGCGCGTTCTCCTCGCGGAGATGATTATCGGTGCTATCCTTTCCACACCATCTAGCGGTAGATAGCATGGCGCGTTTTTTTATAGTGGTATCCCCAGGAGGCCTAATCCACTGTACATTAATGCATCAATGTAAAAACTGCTCGAAGTGCCTTCTTTTCGCATACAAAATTTGGCTCTTCGTTTAATATTGCGCGTTGCTCGGTGCGTCATTTCCGTTGTGATAGTATTGAAGGCCGCGACAATAGCCTCACGTACTTCTTGTTCTGTACCATCACGCCGCTGTTCGATTAAATTCTTAACGTGACCCCATAAGAAATAATCGAGCACATTAAGGTCAGGAGATAGCGGCGGCCAGATGATCGGACCACCTCGACTTATCCACCCTCTTATATCACATCTCAACGGCGAATCTCTTTACGTCGTCTTCGTCGATCGTCAATTGTTTTAGGCAAACTCGTGGGATGCGACTGCGAACACGGCCTCAGTGGACGATACAGCCTGAAGAAATAACTATTGGAAGAAACGTGTAAAGATGTTCACCGCAAGTGAATACGCCGATATGATTATAACGTACGGTTTGGCGGGTGAGAACGCACTTGCCGCGGAACGTTTATACGCAGAAAGATTTCCCGCGCGCGACAAACCCTCTCGACACACAATTGTCTCGTGCATTGCGAGATTAAAGGCGACGGGATCGGTCCTGCGACATATACGAGAAGAAGGTGAAAGAGTGCAGAATATAAATACAGAAGAGCGCATTTTGCACGAATTGAGAGAGACCCCGGCAACAGCACGCGAAAGATAGCGACTGCATTGGATGTCTCGCGCAATTTGGTGCGGCGCACATTACGGGAGAACAATCTGCGCCCGTATCATTTCCAACGCGTGCAGTAACTTCTCCCAGCAGATGAGCAGAAGCGCGTCTTTTTCTGTGAAGGTATTGGCTTTACAAGTTATTTCTTTTGCTGCCAGTTTATTGATTTTATTAATCACTGTTGAAATGCATAGGTTTACTCATGCAGTGTCGGCGGGATATTTCATTCCCCGACCGCATCCTGTGGACGGACGAGTCGACTTTTACACCGAACGGCGTGTTTAATTCGCGGAATTTCTTATTGTGGCAGGAGGAAAATTCATACACCGTTCGAGAAGGCGCGTTCCAGTACCGCAGGAGTATTAATGTTTGGGCCGGAGTAATTGCGGACCGAGTGGTGAGTATCATTCGATTGAAGAAACTTCTTTCTCGCAATGATTTTCTAACATTTCATAATTTTCAGATCGGTCCGTACTTTTTGCCACCTCTGCTTAATGGCGAGATTTAAGCGGATTTTATCAAAAATCAATTCCCAGGGCTACTCGAGGACGTCCCTCTACAGGCACGAGCGGAGTTGATCTTTCAACATGATGGAGCTCCTACGCACTTTAGCCGGCAAGTGCGAGATACATTAGATACGCGTTTTCCGGAAAGGTGGATAGGTCGAGGTGGTCCGATCACCTGGCCGTCGCGATCTCCTGACCTTAATGTGCTCGATTATTTCTTATGGGGTCACGTTAAGAATTTAATCAAACAGCGGCGTCATGGTACAGAACAAGAAGTACGTGAAGCAATTGTCGCGGCCTTCAAAACTATCACGCCAGAAATGACGCACCGAGCAGCGCGCGATATTAAACGAAGAGCCAAATTTTGTATGCGAAAAGAAGGCACTTCGAGCAGTTTTTACATTGATGCATTAATGTACAATGGATTAGGCCTCCTAGGGATACCACTATAAAAAAACGCGCCATGCTATCTACCGCTAGGTGGTGTGGAAAGGATAGCACCGATAATCATCTCCGCGAGGAGAACGCGTGACGAAAACGCGCATTTATAGGATGGCCGGTTATAAGGTGCCCACCCGAAGTGTGAAGGTAGATTGGGTTAAGATAAACATAAAAGGCCCATACCGTGTTGCAAGATTCGCAATAATTATTGAGTTATTAATGACAGAAATCTAAGGAATAAAAGCGCGCCGACATAGCGGGAAGACGAGAGGAAGGACAAAGCGCCGCTATTTGTTGTTTTATCTCGTCGGAATTACGTCTCGCCGCACGCCGCCCACAGTTGCTGGGCCGAGTGGGCCACGCTGTAGCTTGAGCAGCTGCAACGTTTCTCCAATTATCTATGCCGGCGCGCTCCCACTCCTCAAGATTTCTGTCATTAATAACTCGATAATTATTGCGAATCTCGGTAAACGATATGGGAGTTTTATGTTTGTCTTAATGTAATCTACCTGTACACTTCAGGGTGTAAACTTATAACCACCCACCCTGTATATTACCTGGATGCTAGATCAAAATCGCGAATAGACAGAGAGAGAGAGAGAGAGAGAGAGAGGGAGAGAGAGAGAGAGAGGGAGAGAGAGAGAAAGAGAGAGAGAGAGAGAGAGAGAGGGAGAGAGAGAGAGAGAAGAAAGAGCGTCGCTGGGTGTCAAACATAGCGTTGTGTCCTTATCTAATACCGTCCGAATTAGAAACTAAAGCGGATTCTGCAAACATCCTCAGTGTTTACTTCCAATGATGTTACAATTAACTGTTTTCATCAAATTGTACCTCAGCATTCTCACTTTTGTTATACTGTGGGCTAGACAAGGAAAAGAAAGGATTTCTCTCTCTCTCTCTCTTTCTCTCTCTCTCTCTCTCTCTCTCTCTCTCTCTCTCACTCTCACTCTCACTCTCTCTCTCTCACTCTCACTCTCTCTCTTTCACTCTCACATTCTCTTTCTCTCCCTCCCTCTCATTCCCTCTCTCTCTCTCTATTTGCACGAGAATAAAGAGATAGAGCGATAGCGCGCATTCCAGGTAGTGTGTATTACAAATAAAAATGTTTACATGTAAAATTTATCCTTTTTTTAAGATACATATTATGTACATAACATAATTTTTTATAAGTAAAAATGATATGTTATAAAAATTTAACACGTTTATTAGTAGTGTCCAATATTTAATTTATCATTATTTATTAGAACACTGAGTTATATGATTGTTTTACTTGTTATTATAATGTACTTAACATAACACTTTACAAGTAAAAATGATTACGAGGGCGGTCCGATAAGTACTTAGCCTCACCGCCCGATGGCGCCACTATCGCAAGAGAAATTTACTATCGTGTAGTACATTCTCGTAGACGGCTACTGTCGAGATTTCAGGAAAATCGGACTCGTAGTTTTGTTTTGACCGCGTGTGGAAGCGGGAGTGTCCGCGCATTTTAGAAAAATGGAAAAAGAGCAATATCGGTCGGTGATTCGATTCTTGTTTTTGGAAGGGAAATCGCGCAGCGAAATCAAAGAGCGCTTGGATGCTGTGTACGGTGACTCTTCTCCTTCGATGGCGACCGTCAAAAATTGGTTTAACGAGTTTCAACGTGGTCGCACGTCGGTTTTTGATGAGCCACGCCCAGGTGTCCCGAAAACGGCTACCACGGAGGATAACATGACAAAAATCCACGATTCGTATTGGCAGACCGCCGATTGAAGGTGCGCGAGATAGCTGAGACAGTAGGCATTTCAAAAGACCGCGTGGGTCATATCCTGCATGAAATTTTGGATATGAGAAAGCTGTCGGCGCGATGGGTGCCGCGTTTGCTCACTCCGGACAACAAGCGCAACCGTGAGACCACTTCAGAGCAGTGTTTGACGCTGTTTAAGCGCAATCCGAAGGAGTTTCTGCGTCGTTTCGTGACCGTCGACGAAACATGGATCCACTGGTACACACCAGAGACCAAGGAACAGTCGAAACAGTGGACTTCACCCGGCGAACGTGCTCCGAAGAAGGCGAAGACTGTCCTATCGGCCGGAAAGGTGATGGCCACCGTTTTCTGGGATTCACAAGGTGTGATCTACATCGACTACCTGGAGAAGGGCAAAACGGTCACAGGGCTGCATTATGCCGAATTATTGGGCCGATTCGACGCCGAATTGCAGAAAAACGGCCCCATTTGGCGAAGAAAAAAGTGCTCTGCCACCATGACAACGCACCGGCTCACACCTCCGCCCTCGCCACGGTCAAATTGGTCGAATTGGGCTACGAACTGCTGCCCCATCCACCGTATTCTCCAGATTTGGCCCCGTGCGACTTCTTTTTGTTTCCAAACTTGAAAAAGTCACTCGCCGGGCAGAAATTTGAGTCGAATGAGGAGGTCATCGCCGCCACGGAGGCCTACTTTGCAGACCTCGAGAAAACGTATTTTTCAGACGGGTTAAAGAAGTTGGAGCATCGCTGGGTCAAGTGTATCGAGCTAAAAGGAGACTATGTTAAGAAATAAATCGCAACTTTTCCAAAATTTTCGTTTTTCTTTTGTAGGCTAAGTACTTATCGGACCACCCTCGTACATGTAAAATTTATTATAATACCCTTTTTAAACAAAAGGTAAAAAAGGCGCCAAGTACAAGCGCAACACGTATTGTGCTATTTTTAGAAATTTCAAATTCAAATTATTTTTTTTAAGTATATATGTGTATATAACATAAATTTTTAAAAGTAAAACTTATACAAAAAAGTGATATATTAAAATAGTAGCGCCAACTGAGAAATCGTATACTTAATATTTTTAGAAATCTCAAATTCAAATTATTTCCCTTTTTTAAGATATATATTTATTATGTACATAACATACGATTTTACAAGTAAAAATGATATTTATTAGAACACTGAGTTATATGATTATTTTACTTGTTATTATAATGTACATAACATAAGTTTTTACAAGTAAACATTATATCGTGTTATAAAAATTTAACACGTTTATTAATAGTGTCCAATATTTTAAAAAGATATCTTTCTAATGGTTATTATTATTCAAGAAAATTCAAGAAAAACTAACTACAAAAGATGTCAATAACATTAATTTTTACAAAATTTATCATTATTTATTAGAACACTGAGTTATATGATTTTTTACTTGTTATTATAATGTACTTAACATAACTTTTTACAAGTAAAAATGATTACATGTAAAATTTATTATAATACCCTTTTTAAACAAAAGGTAAAAAAGGCGCCAAGTACAAGCGTAACACGTATTGTGCTATTTTTAGAAATTTCAAATTCAAATTATTTTTTTTTTAAGTATACAGGGTGTTTGAAAGCTGATCATGCAGACGAAAGTTGGAGATAGATTGGGTGTAGCTGAGAAGAAAAGTCATGTACCATAATGTCAAATTGCCAATAGTTATCGAGTTATTAATTAAAACATGTGAGCCAACGAGCGCGTAGAGAGTGGAGGGCGACCGCAGTAAGCACGTAGACATTTGATACAGGCGGAGTCAGCAAGTGACGGTGGGCGAGGGCGCGCGGCGAGAGGCAACGTAAGCGAGAAAAGGCGATCGCGCGCGACGAGGAGCGAGCGAGCTTTTTCTTTATAGCTTTTTCCTTATAGCTCGCTCGCTCCTCGTCGTTCGCGCTCGCTCGCTCTTCGTCGCGCTCGCTCGCCACTCACTGACTCCGCCTGTATCAAATGTCTACGTGCTTACTGCGGTCGCCCTCCACTCTCTACGCGCTCGTTGGCTCACATGTTTTAATTAATAACTCGATAACTATTGGCAATTTGACATTATGGTACATGACTTTTCTTCTCGGCTACACTCAATCTATCTCCAACTTTCGTCTGCATGATCAGCTATCAAACACCCTGTATATGTGTACATAACATAAGTTTTTAAAAGTAAAACTTATACAAAAAAAGTGATATATTAAAACAGTAGCGCCAACTGAGAAATCGTATATTTAATATTTTTAGTAATCGCATATTCACATTATTTCCTTTTTTTAAGATATATATTATGCACATAACATAAGTTTTTACAAGTAAAAATGATATCATGTTATAAAAATTTAACACGTTTATTACTAGTGTCCAATATTTAATTTATCATTATATATTATAATACTGAGTTATATGATTGTTTTACTTGTTATTATAATGTACTTAACATAACTTTTTACAAGTAAAAATGATATCGTGTTATAAAATTTTAACACGTTTATTATTAGTGTTCAATATTTAAAAAATATATCTTTTTAAATGGTATTATTACAAATTCAAATTACTTTTTTTAAGTATATATGTGTACATAACATAAGTTTTTACAAGTAAAACTTATACAAAAAAGTGATATATTAAAACAGTAACGCCAACTGAGAAATCATATACTTAATATTTTTAGAAATCTCAAATTCAAATTATTTCCTTTTTTTAAGATATATATTAATTATGTACATAACATAAGTTTTTACAAGTAAAAATGGTATTTATTAGAACACTGAGTTATATGATTATTTTACTTGTTATTATAATGTATATAACATAAGTTTTTACAAGTAAAAATTATATCGTGTTATAAAAATTTAACACGTTTATTAATAATGTCCAATATTTTAAATAGATATCTTTTTAATGGTTATTATTATTCAAGAAAATTCAAGAAAAACCAACTACAAAAGATGTCAATAACATAAATTTTTACAAAATTTATCATTATTTATTAGAACACTGAGTTATATGATTTTTTTACTTGTTATTATAACAAATTAATTATTATAACAATGCAATAAAAAATATTTAATACAAAAAATCTTGGCGCGGCTGCACCAAAAACTATATCGAACTAAAACTTGTTTAATACATACATGACAGCATTTTTATTATAATAAAATGTACTTGTAAATTCTCTGTCTATATATACGGTGTAATGTTTTATATCTAATTTGACTTTTATGTATATACATCTTCGATATAGTTTTTGGTGCAGCCGCGCCAAGATTTTTTGTATTAAATATTTTTTATTGCATTGTTATAATAATTAATTTGTTATAATAACAAGTAAAAAAATCATGTAACTCAGTGTTCTAATAAATATCATTTTTACTTGTAAAAACTTATATTATGTATATAATTAATATATATCTTAAAAAAAGGAAATAATTTGAATTTGAGATTTCTAAAAATATTAAGTATATGATTTCTCAGTTAGCGTTACTGTTTTAATATATCACTTCTTTTGTATAAGTTTTACTTGTAAAAACTTATGTACACATATATATTTAAAAAAAGTAATTTGAATTTGTAATAATAACCTTTAAAAAGATATCTTTTTTAAATATTGAACACTAATAATAAACGTGTTAAAATTTTATAACACGATATCATTTTTACTTGTAAAAAGTTATGTTAAGTACATTATAATAACAAGTAAAAAAATCATATAACTCAGTGTTCTAATAAATAATGATAAATTTTGTAAAAATTAATGTTATTGACATCTTTTGTAGTTAGTTTTTCTTGAATTTTCTTGAATAATAATAACCATTAGAAAGATATCTTTTTAAAATATTGGACACTATTAATAAACGTGTTAAATTTTTATAACACGATATAATGTTTACTTGTAAAAACTTATGTTATGTACATTATAATAACAAGTAAAATAATCATATAACTCAGTGTTCTAATAAATATCATTTTTACTTGTAAAATCTTATGTTATGTACATAATAAATATATATCTTAAAAAAGGGAAATAATTTGAATTTGAGATTTCTAAAAATATTAAGTATACGATTTCTCAGTTGGCGCTACTGTTTTAATATATCACTTTTTTTGTATAAGTTTTACTTTTAAAAATTTATGTTATGTACACATATATACTTAAAAAAAATAATTTGAATTTGAAATTTCTAAAAATAGCACAATACGTGTTGCGTTTGTACTTGGCGCCTTTTTTACCTTTTGTTTAAAAAGGGTATTATAATAAATTTTACATGTAATCATTTTTGCTTGTAAAGTGTTATGTTAAGTACATTATAATAACAAGTAAAACAATCATATAACTCAATGTTCTAATAAATAATGATAAATTAAATATTGGACACTACTAATAAACGTGTTAAATTTTTATAACATGATATCATTTGTACTTGTAAAAAGTTATGTTATGTACATAATATTGTTGTGCCCGCTCGTGAAAGAAATAACTCGGGATAAATTAAACGAGAAAAGCTTTATTTACAGCCAAGAAAAACGGATCTTAATCAATCTCAAAATAATCGCACGAATTCGCTTTACGTCCGTACGCCGTGACAGGACTAGAGCGACTCTCAACTCTCTAGTTGTTAGTAAACAAACTCCTTGACAACGATAACAGCTGTCAAACATTCTCTATATGCCTTCTTCACAGTCTTCTCCCAAGAGCGTGGGAACAATACGTTCCCCAAAGGCGTGAGCACAACAATATGTATCTTAAAAAAAGGATCAATTTTACATGTAATCATTTTTATTTGTAAAAAGTTATGTTAAATACATTATAATAATCATTTTTACTTTGGAAAAACTTATGTTATGTACATAATATATATCTTAAAGAATGGAAATAATTTGAATTTGAGATTTCTATAAATATTAAGTATACGATTTCTCAGTTGGCGCTACTGTTTTAATATAAATTTTACGTATAATCATTTTTACTTGTAAAAAGTTATGTTAATATTATGAACATAACATAAGTTTTTACAAGTAAAAATGATATCGTGTTACAAAATATACTTGTAAAAACTTATGTTATGTACACGTAGCGCTTGTACTTGGCGCCTTTTTTTTACCTTTTTGTTTAAAAAGGTAAGTTTTATGTAATAAATGTTACTTGTAAAAATGCATGGCAATATATATTAGGTTTCTCAGTTGGCGCTATTGTCTAATATATCACTTCTTTTGTACAGTAGAATAGTGTTGTAGAGTTTTATTATCGTTATAAGTTTTACTTGTAAAAACTTATGTTATGTACACATAGCGCTTGCACTTGGCGCCTTTTTTTACCTTCTTGTTTAGAAAAGTAAGTTTTATAATATTATATATACAGGGTGATTCAGACCACTTGTTCAGTCCTTTTATTTCGAAAATAGAACATTTTAGAGAAACATATTTCAGACAAAAGTTGTAAGGCTTCAAAGGTTCTATTTACTGATGCTATGAATTTAACCTTGAGATAACCTTGAAAAGTCCAGTCAAGATCAACATAAAATTGCATTGATCGAATCAATGCAATCAAACGCAATCAATGCAATCAAACGCAAACAACTTTCCAATCACTGCACCAATTTCGATGTTTATACACTCAAAGCAACGCTCGAAGTGTCACCTTTCGAACGAGAGTTTAGTGGTGTCGCTGCGATCTGTGTTTCCTGAGTTATTTGCAATTGACGCTATCTATCGGGAAAAGCGCCACGAATTTTTTCCAAGACCCAATATTTTATGAATACAATATAACAAAATACAGTATAAAAAAACAACTCATAATAATCATTTTTTTTCGTTAAAGTTGTTTGCATTATTTTTATTCAAACGAAGAACTGGAGAGCCATACTATAGATTGCAGCAAGTTGAATGACTGTGTAATCATCCTGCCAACAAACGACAAATGCCTCAATTTTACTAACTACAGCGGAAAGGAGCAGGTTCCATTCGTAGTGTACGCCGATCTGGAATGTATTCTGGAAAAGACGTCAAACGGAGAGAAAAAGTTGTATTTATATCAGTATCATGTGGTACATAGTATAGTATATTATGTATGATGTTCCGACGACAAATCATTATTCACATATCAGTGTCGCCGCGATCCAAATTGTATTTCATGGTTCGTCGAGGAACTTGAATAATTGGCGCATCGTGTAAAAGTTATTTTGTCTATTAATATTCCTATGGAAATTTTATCATAAGAACAATGTTCAGCATTTTATAGCACGATGCATTGTCACATATGCAAAAAGTGATTCATAGCTGAAGATACACGCGTACGCCATCATTGTCATTTAACCTGACGGTACAGAGGCCCTGCACATTCCAATTGCAATT
The DNA here is from genome assembly GCF_003227715.2 of Harpegnathos saltator. Lineage (NCBI taxonomy): Eukaryota > Metazoa > Arthropoda > Insecta > Hymenoptera > Formicidae > Harpegnathos > Harpegnathos saltator. Next base: position 113,281 of record NW_020230594.1, on the reverse strand, counting down.
TAAATTATAAATATTCTTACTGCATTCCGGTAGCTTTCCATAATTCGTCAGGTTATGACGCTCATTTTATAATCAAGGAAAAAGTCATCGCGTTTGAAGGCTCCATCAACGTACTACCAATAACAAAAGAAATATATATTTCATTCACTAAACATGTTAAAGATACATCGAGTAAAACATCAGACTGGCGAAATCATATTAATCCGTTAACGCTCGAAAATCCTAAAATATTAGCATTACTTTGCAACTGTATTTTATGTAGAGAAACATATTATATAAGGTAGGAACAGCATTTCCTTATGTTTTCGTTCTACAAGATTCCGGCATCAGAATTCGTTTAGATTTACAATAAAATTCAATATGACGGAATTTTTGGAAAAGTCGTGAAAAATCGACAATTTTCTTATAAGCTTGATTTCGTATCAAAAATGTTATTTTGATACAGATACCAGTGTCACATCTTGTCTCAAAAATGTTGAACTTTCAAGGTATGCATTAGTGAAAATGTGAATTCAAGATGGCTGCCTCAAAATAGCGGTTTAAGCGAAAAAACTTAAAAAATAATGTATTTTTAGAATAACTTCGCAAAATTCTGGTGTTTAGCATTAATTTAGTATCCAGGGTACTGATTCTAGGTTATTTGTTGAGAACTAATTCATATTAGAGAATTTAGAAATGGCGGATCCAAGATGGCGACAAAAAGGCACGAATAATCGTGAAAATTTCCAGATTTTTATGAATTTTCTTTCATTATCTTCATATTTATGAATTATTCTGGAGACGTACATACGCACATGTACAAGGTGAGTAATTATAAACTTACAAGCTTTATAAAAAATATAAAAAACATTGAGATAAGTACAACGGATGGGGAAAAATTGGAATCGACTACGTAAAGTTTTGAGAAAAATAGTTAAATATACTTATTTCGATGTTTTTTATATTTTTTATAAGATTTGTAAGTTTATAATTACCCACCCTGTACATATGCGTGTTTACGTCTCGAAAATAATTATAATATGAAAATAAATGAATTTGAAGATAATGGAAGAAAATTTATAAAAATCTGGAAATTTTCACGATTATTCGTGCTTCCTAGTCGTCATCTTAGATCCGCCATTTTTAAATTCTGTAATATGAATTGGTTGTCAGCAAATATCCTAGAATCAGTACCCTGGATACTAAATTGATGTTAAATACCAGAATTTTGCGAAGTTATTCTAAAAACTTTTTAGGTTTCTTTTGCTCGAATTGCCATTTTGAAGCAGCCATTTTGAATTTACATCTTCACCAATGCATACCTTGAAAGTTCAACATTTTTTAGACAAGGTGTGACACTTGTATCTGTATCAAAGTAACGTTTTTGATACGAAATCAAGCTTATAAAAAAGCTTATAAAAAAATTGTCGATTTTTCACGACTTTTTTCCAAAAATTCCGCCATATTGGATTTTATTGTGAATCTAAACGAATTCTGATGCCGGAATCTTGTAGAACGACCCCGAAAACATAAGGAAATGCTATTCCAACCTTATATAATATGTTTCTCTACATAAAATACAGTTGTAAAGTAAGATTAATATTTTAGGATTTTCGAACGTTAACGGGTTAAATTGCGAATAATCGATTCGTACACATTTCTCAGTACCAATCTCGATAAATTAGCATCGTTTCTTAGTAAAGACAAATTAAAAATTGTTCAATCCGAGTTTAAAAACTTATCGGCTGAAGATTTCGATTTATTAACGCGAAAAGGTGTCTATCCGTATGAATATGTGGATTGCATTGCCAAGCTGCAGGATCAATATTTACCACCACGCGAGTCACTCTACAGTTCGTTGACAGGTGATAGAGTATCTGAGAGCGATTACACGTACGCCGTGAACGTATGGGAACGGTTTTCTATTCAAACCTTGAGCGAATACAGTGATTTATACTTGAAGACTGATGTTTTGTTATTAACTGGTATTTTCGAAAATTTTTGCGATAGTTGTGTTTCGTCCTGGAGGAGGGACGCAATGTGTTCTTGCGCTTGCGAGTCCCGCACGTACTTGCGTATGCGCGATATAGGTCAGAGACCAGAGGAGTACGTTTACTCGCGACGTATGGCGGGTGGTTCACTTTTAGGGCAAAGAACTAAATCTCTTTACCTGGGATTGGACCGCGAGTTGATAGTTGGAATCGGGGTATGAATTGGAAAGGTAGAAACGTGATTTAAATTATAAAATAAAATTAATATAAATTATAAAAAATTGACGGCACATTTTATTAAGGTAGATCTAAGGGCAAATTTAAAATAGCTCTAACAAATATTCTCGGCACGAGGTTTTGTAGAATAATTTCGCGTTGTTAATATAAAATTATACATGTTTGCAACGACGGACAGTAGCGTATATTATGTAATGGTTGTGCGCAAGTATTTTGAAGGAAGAAAAAGGGGAAGGGAAACGAATAATATCTAATCTGGTGAGAAAGGATAAGAACGGTCTGGTAAGTTAAGGACTCGGTTGATAGTCATGTAAGAGTTGACACGGTAGTTCACTGCAACGAATTTCAAGATAAAAATGTAAAGGAAGCAAATGAGTAAGTTCAGTTTAGGAGAGAAAAACAATATGTGAATTACTTACTGTTTGTTGAAGATAAAGGTCGCCTTAATAAAAAAGGAGTGGCAAGCACTGGATAGGGGAACTGTTCCAATCTGTGTTTTGTGTAGGTTAGCCTTTTGCCTTGGTGCTGGCGGAGCTGAATTTTAAGTACTTAACTGCACTAGTTTTGAATCGCGAGTATGAACAGAAAATTAAAAGTTGAGAAATCGCGAGATGAGTGGAGGTTTCGATTCTTTTAGCTCGCGAGACTGTCGAGAAGAGAATGAATGTTTCGGTGTTTTAAGTAAGAGAAGGTTTCGATCTTTATAGTTCGCGAAACTGTCGAGAAGAGAATGAATGTTTCGATGTTTTAAGTAAGAGAAGGTTTCGATCTTTATAGTTCGCGAGACTGTCGAGAAGTGAATGAATGTTTCGATGTTTTAAGTAAGAGAAGGTTTCGATCTTTATAGTTCGCGAGACTGTCGAGAAGAGATTAAATGTTTCGATGTTTTAAGTAAGAGAAGGTTTTGATCTTTATAGTTCACGAGACTGTCGAGAAGTGAAGTAACTTTTTGGCTTTTCTCAAATTGTCAGCTCGATTGAGAGAGTGGGGTTTTGGAAATTGCGTTAGGTATGTAAGGTTTATATCCAAATATGGTCGTAGGACTTTGTTGCAAGGAATTTTGGAGATGGAGTTTTGAAGGTGCGTCACAGTATTTCAAGGATAAATATTGTAGGAGAATGGGTATATATGGTAGTAAAAAGATTTCAAAGTTTCGTTAGGTTTCGTTAGGTTAGATAGAGTTGGCGAGCAATAAAATTTATGAAGGGACGTGGAAAAAGTATGAGTTCTTAAGGATTTTTTTTTCTTTTTGTTTGGTCACGCGGGGGAAATCCATCATGGATACCCCCTCCCCTTGGGGGGGAGGGGGCTATGTCGGACTCTTACCGACTAAAACCCCTGCGGGATGTCTACCTGTCGGACCGTGAGGAGGGGAGTCGGGGGAACTACTCCCATATTCCCTTCCCAACCCCCCGGCCCAGTTCTTAAGGATCAAAGGCTAGTCGAGTCAACAATATGAGAGATTGACTGGTCGGTCCGTCTTTAAAGAAAATTGTTGCTCCAAAGGAGGAAGTTATTAAAAAATATTTGGAAGGGAAAACGCCTGGCTAAAATAACTCAGTGAATCTTTCTGAAAGAAATAGAGAAACTTGGCGATTACAGACAGAAAAAAAAGAAAAATCGGTGTGTGACATGTTCTCTCGTCCCACCGTGCTCGAAGAGTTGCGGAAACATGTTCATTAAATATGAACATTTGAACGTATGGTGAGTAATACAACATTAATTCGCTTTACTTATAAAAAGGATGTAGAATGCGTGGAGTCCGCAGAACGTAACAGTTGTATCAAAAGTTACGGTCTAGATCCCACGTATTATTATACATTGCCAGGTTTCACGTGGGACGCAATGTTAAAATATACAAAAATTAATTTTAAGCTGCTCACAAATATTGATATGGTAATGTTTATCGAACGCGGTGTCAAGGGAACGGTCAGGGGCGTCCCTCACCGATTTGAATGGGCATTGGATATGTTGTAGAGGATCAAAAAATATTAAACACGTATTTTTTTATATGTGCTTATCTCGAGGTTTAAGGGTTAAAATCACCCCTTGAAAAAAACGGATTTTTTTGTTTTTATCAAATATCTTCTAAAATATGAGAGATATGATAACATAGTAAACATAAGAGTTTTACAATATTTCATATTCTTTGCACCTGTCAATTCAAATTTTCCAAAATATCAAATTTACTCTCCCCGCTCCCCCCTCCACTCATTATTTTCGCAAATTTCAAAAATTTTGTGAGCACAAAAATTAAAGAGCATTGAATTCCGAATCCAACCATATATAATAATGTTACTTTCCGAGATACGGACTTTTTGAAAAATAAATGGAAATGTCCGTGTATACCCGTAACGCACTATGTACAGCGCCTACCTCACTCGATAATATACGCAACATATCCTCCTCGAATTTCTTTCGAATAATAGGCGATTAATACCGATACGGAGAATATGTAATCATAAAACATTTCAATATACAGGGTCATTGCTACGTCCTGGACAAGCATAGAACATGCAATGTCTAGATTTGTTTGGTTTACTTCGGATCAGCGCTATGTCCAAATCTTTATTATTTGAATCTGTTGCCTTTGGAGGTGGGTTACTATTAGGTTTAAAAGTAATAGTATTCTCGCTAGTGTTGAATTTAACTTCAAATATATTTCCCTTTATTACAGATTTTATTATCGGGACCGAAGATTTTGATGGATCTGTTTTGAAAACAGCCAAGTCGAGCGTGCCTGGATTATAATAACTTTTTAACAGACGTCTAAATTGAATCCGCCGTCCGGCTCTTCTTGTTCTTTTCGGCATGAGAGATTTTTAGGTAATATTTATTTTAACAATATCTATAATAGAGTAGATGGAATGGACGTGGTTAAGTTTGAAGAATAAAAAGGCGAATGGTGCTCGTGGTTCAAGCACAACACTCTTAAAGTAAGGAAGAGAAGAACTGTGTTCATGGTTCAAGCACTGCGTTCTGGGAAAAAGGGAGGAATGATGCTCGTGGTTCAAGCACAACACTCTTAAGGTAAAGAAAAGAAGAACGGTGCTCGTGGTTCAAGCACTGCGTTCTGGAAAAAGAATGAAGATGATAAGAGGGAAGAGAGGTAAAGAAATCTGTACACACACATATATACGAGGGTGGTCCGATAAGTACTTAGCCTACAAAAGAAAAACGAAAATTTTGGAAAAGTGGCGATTTATTTCTCAACATAGTCTCCTTTTAGCTCGATACACTTGACCCAGCGATGCTCCAACTTCTTTAACCCGTCTGAAAAATACGTTTTCTCGAGGTCTGCAAAGTAGGCCTCCGTGGCGGCGATGACCTCCTCATTCGACTCAAATTTCTGCCCGGCGAGTGACTTTTTCAAGTTTGGAAACAAAAAGAAGTCGCACGGGGCCAAATCTGGAGAATACGGTGGATGGGGCAGCAGTTCGTAGCCCAATTCGACCAATTTGACCGTGGCGAGGGCGGAGGTGTGAGCCGGTGCGTTGTCATGGTGGAAGAGCACTTTTTTCTTCGCCAAATGGGGCCGTTTTTCTGCAATTCGGCGTCGAATCGGCCCAATAATTCGGCATAATACAGCCCTGTGACCGTTTTGCCCTTCTCCAGGTAGTCGATGTAGATCACACCTTGTGAATCCCAGAAAACGGTGGCCATCACCTTTCCGGCCGATAGGACAGTCTTCGCCTTCTTCGGAGCACGTTCGCCGGGTGAAGTCCACTGTTTCGACTGTTCCTTGGTCTCTGGTGTGTACCAGTGGATCCATGTTTCGTCGACGGTCACGAAACGACGCAGAAACTCCTTCGGATTGCGCTTAAACAGCGTCAAACACTGCTCTGAAGTGGTCTCACGGTTGCGCTTGTTTCCGGAGTGAGCAAACGCGGCACCCATCGCGCCGACAGCTTTCTCATGTCCAAAATTTCATGCAGGATATGACCCACGCGGTCTTTTGAGATGCCTACTGTCTCAGCTATCTCGCGCACCTTCAATCGGCGGTCTGCCAATACGAATCGTGGATTTTTGTCATGTTATCCTCCGCGGTAGCCGTTTTCGGGGCACCTGGGCGTGGCTCATCAAAAACCGACGTGCGACCACGTTGAAACTCGTTAAACCAATTTTTGACGGTCGCCATCGAAGGAGAAGAGTCACCGTACACAGCATCCAAGCGGTCTTTGATTTCGCTGCGTGATTTCCCTTCCAAAAACAAGAATCGAATCACCGACCGATATTGCTCTTTTTCCATTTTTCTAAAATCCGCGGACACGCCCGCTTCCACACGCGGTCAAAACAAAACTACGAGTCCGATTCGGCTGAAATTTCGACAGTAGCCGTCTACGAGAATGTACTACACGATAGTAAATTTCTCTTGCGATAGTGGCGTCATCGGCCGGTGAGGCTAAGTACTTATCGGACCGCCCTCGTATATATTATGAAATTACTCTATATTGTTAAGTTTAAAAATTCATACACTAAATTTAATGTAGTTAATAGCTGGCTCAATACTTATTCAAGTAATAGAAATGATTCTCTATAGTATCATTATGAGGAAAAGAGGCTTGTTCGACCTTCAATGATTTGGATTTTACGTCTTAACAAACGTCTTAGCATTTGCAGACGGAGTCCCAATAACAATAATCTTTAATACCGACCTTTTGATTCCAGGCTCAAGACCCTTTGGCAATCGGCTAACAAGAGGCTCAGCGAAAGACTACCTGATGGCTAATTGGAGGCTAACAAGAGTCTGCCTAGAAACTGCCGAGAGACTGAATGCGCGCGAAGGGCCAAGCCCTTTTTATATTCAAGCCCGACTATGGATGTCAATTGAGCGTCTTTTCCTAATTCACCGTTCATTATTTATTGGTTAAAAAATATAAAAATGTTATTATCTAGTAATTAAAATTATACTTAATCATGTGTAACGTTTGGTAATTCAATTGTCTCGTTGTTGGTTGATTTATTAATAAAATTATGTTTTATTAAAAAATGGAAATGTTGTTATTGATTTCCTTTGGTATAATATAAGAATTTGGAAACTTTGAATATTAAAAGAATTATTTCATTCGGGCGTAGTAATCGTTAAAGTTAAATAATACGAATAAATCCTCTTACAATTCTAAAGCGCATATACATTAGGATAGGCGGTTTGACAATAATATTTGAAGAATTATTTGCGAAATATGATGGCAATTATTTAATATTATTTAAAAAAAGAAAAATAGAAGAAAGAGAAGAAATTATTTTCCTCTTCGAGTCTTTGTTTCAGGTCTTTGTTTGGTTCGCAGTACGTGGGACAGCTATCACTCGATGATATCTATAACATAAACACATTCCAATACGTGCGCGAATGTGCCCGAACGAAATCGTTCTTAGTCCCTGAGACAAATGAATCTATAAGCTAGCTCTAAATTTATTTCTTAAATTTTCTTATTCTCTCCTTTCCTATTTTATATATTTACTATGTCGATGTCTGCTTCAGTCCTATGTTAATGTTAATTTTATTTCAAAGTATGCTATTTAGTATTATTTTTATGTTATTTACTTATTTGATAATCTATCGCTTACTAAACGAAGCAAGAAGGTAGAAGGAAGAGAGAGAAAGAAGAAGATAGATGATAATTCAGTAAATAGTTTCGAGTATTAATGATATTATATTATATTAACGATAAAAGACGGCAGAGGTACCTGTTGATTGCTGAGGTATTTGTAGGAAGCGTTGCAGTTGGATTAGTCGATGATAGTGTTACGTCCTGCAGATTTAACTAACAAAATTGTCTTTTCCTCTCGCGGATTTATATTCTCTTAATATAACTATAATAGGAATATATACATATATAAATATAAATTAGGAAACAGACCCATCTGGCGAACAGCCGTCGCGCCAAATGAAAGGCGATTCGGGAAAATTCCATAACAGGAAACAGTGCCCTGTTGTAAAAATCTAAAGTTTATCTGGGTAGTGTTCGCCAAGTGTGTCCGTCGTCCTAGCTATAAAAATTTGAAACTCCGCGCTAACAAACCTTCAGTAAAACAAAGCAACACAGAGCATTCCTGCTCTAAAACTTGAAACTTACATCTTCCCAATCCAAAACCATATGTGCCCTATCAGTCAACCAACAAAGCCTACTTCACTGATAGTCGTAAAATCTGATCTCAGCCTTTGATTTACGGCATTTTGATTTTTCCAGCCGGCCACTTGTATACATTTCTCTATCTCAAGAATCCACCACCTCCACGCTTGTCGCGCCTAATTCATTCAGCCAATCATATCATATCCACCTAAAACTATGAGATACCCACGCTCCACCCTTTAGCCCTTCCATATTCATATCTCCAAAAACTAACTGTCTCCTCCCACGATGTCTTTTAACTTCGCTAATGGCTGAGACTTTTTCCCACTAAGACCAATTCACCCTTTCCTCAAAGGCCATCTCTCTACCCACCCTGATAGCTTCTACCTCCGATTATCACTATAAAAACCGCGGTAATCCGCCTCCGCGACACAACTATTTCTATTCTGAGAGACAGGAAAAAGAGCAGATTCACATTCACTTAGATTCTAGATTCAAAAGTCAGACCTGTAAAAACGCGTCCTTAGACTCAAATTCGTCTTCGGTTTTGTTTCGGCATTACACATACTCTAACGTCCTCTGTCTTATTTTTTTTTGGGGACAAAAATAAAAATTTAGAATCAGTGCTATTGTGCCATAATTGGACAATTGGAAGGGAGTCGCACAACCCATCCCAATCTTCAGAGCAGGAGCCGCCTATCAATCGTTATATCTTGTTCATTTCTCGCATCCCAGGAATCACCAGTAAGTTACATTTTCTTTGCTTACTAACTCTTTACTCATATTCCTTCCTTTTTTTTTATTATTTCCTCCTTCTTTCACTTCTCATACACACACACATACACACAACATCATTCAAGTAAATTGTAATAAACCGCGCCGCATAACTTTCTGTTGTCACTCTTATTTTAATAAATTTGGTATTAATTTATTTCCATCAGTTAATTTCAAAATCACCCCACCCTTCCAACAGTCAACTCATGGTCCTATCCCCGGTAAAGGGATTCGCGTCCCTGACCGAAAAATGGACCGCTCGTCGTACGTCGGTGCCCGAGTAAAGGGACCCGTCGGGTCCCTGACTCGTCCATTGACACGCGTATACGAACGAGGTTCGCCTTACTCGCGAACGAAAAGGTTGCGTTCCTCCTCTAGGACGTAACAATAGATAAGGATTTGAATGGGTAGGAAAAGGTATGGTGAGTTTTGGTGAGAAGATAGGGAATTTTAATATGGTGGGACATTACAGTCATCGAAAAGTATCGGATCCCCCTAATATCTTCAGTTAGAATGCATTTCGGAGAAAATGTCTAATAGCAAAGTTGTATGGTTTTAAGCGGGGAGTAAGATAATGACCTTGACTTTGACCTTGACCATGTACTTTAAGGTCATTTCAAGGTCAACCTTATTTTTTTTAAAGGAACCCCTAACATTTTATTGCATATTCTTATAGCTTATCTCGAGAGCTCTCCAAAACACTATAATAAAAAATTTTTTCGTTAAGTACTTTTTGAGTTATAAAGGTTTAAAGTTAACAATTTTTGACACAAAATGTAAAATATCTTGTAAAATATTATTTAGTTTTCAGTAATCATAACCTTAATACTTTTGTGCGCGAAATAATGAGACCAATTAATTGGTTAAAAGAAAATATCAGGTGTAGTAAAAAGAAATCCATTATTTTTGCATGAAATTGAAGGCTTTAATTACCATAGTTAGAATGATCCGATTTAGGTCAAATATGCGCCGTTTTGTTCGATAACTTGTTGCCATTTTGAAGGTAATTTCATTATGCCTCTCTCATAGAAACCCTTGTCCCTATTGACAAAAAATTGAGACAGTCGATTTTCACAAGCCTCTCTTGAAGCGAATTTTTCACCAGCAGAATTGTTCGCCATGGACAGGAACAGATGGTAATCACTTGGTGCCAGGTCCGGACTATAAGGTGGATGCATAAGAACCTCCCAACCAAGCTCCCGGAGCTTCTGGCGAGTCACTATCGATGTGTGTGGCCTGGCGTTGTCCTAATGGAACACAATTCCTCTCCTATTGGCCAAAGCTGGTCGCTTCTGGGCGATTGCTTCCTTCAGACGGTCCAATTGTTGACAGTACAGTTCCGAGTTAAGAGTTTTGCCGTAGGGGAGCAGCTTATAGTAGGTAATTCCCTGCCAATCCCATCAAACACACAGCAAAACCTTCCTGGCCGTCAATCCTGGCTTGGCCACCGTTTCCTCCGGCTCACCGCGATTCGACCACGACCGTTTTCGCTTGACGTTGTCGTAAGTGATCCACTTTTCATCACCAGTGACCAACCGCTTCAGAAATGGTTCGATTTTGTTGCGATTCAGCAGCGATTCGCAGATGGAAATTCGGTCCATGAGGTTTTTTTTCGTTAACTCGTGTGGCACCCATACATCGAGCTTCTTTTTGTATCCAGCCTTATTCAAATGGTTCCAAACGGTTTTTTGTGCAATCTTTAGCTCTTGGGCAATCGAAACAGTGCTTACATGACGGTCGGACTCGACAATGTCCATGATTTTATCGATATTTTCGACAATTGGCCTTCCAGTGCGTGGTGTATCTTTGACATCGAAATTACCAGAACGGAATCGACGAAACCAAAATTGCGCGTGATTGGCTGTTACAGGACCGTAATATCAAGACCATAAACACTATTCACATTTTCAGCCGCCTGACTTGCGTTTCGCCTTTATCGAAGTAAAATATAGCATATTTTCTCTTTGCTAGTGTCCATCTTTTACGCGCGCTCAAATAAAACTGAGTCAACTAATCACAAAACTGTCAGAAAAGTTTTTTTAAGAACGAAATTTCATCTTTCTAACGCCATCTAGTAGAACCCGATCGGACTTATACAACGCGAGATACAGATAACTAAAGCCATGTATTGGAAAAATAATGGATTTCTTTTTACTACACCTGATACATTAATCGAAAAGTATCGGCTCCCCCTAATATTTTCAGTAAAAATGCATTTTGGAAAAATGTCCAATAGCAAAGTTGTACGGCTTCAAGCGGTTATGCTGGTAGGCTATGGCGGAAAACTGCCCGAAGGTGATCGCAAGAAGCTGCTCGAATGCGTGATGTCCAAAGGTGTTAGCGAGAATCTGTCCGAAAGCGTTGGCGAGGCCGATCTTTATTGTCTCACTCTCGCAGGCACCAATAGTAGTATAAGCTCTTGAGTAGACAATGCGGATCACTGATTTGAATCTTTGATGCAGTGCTGTCTTCTTCTTAGCGAGCAGCAGTCACCTCGTGGACGAAAACGAACAGCCCCAAAAATTGTTTCTGTAACAAAAGAAGCCATTGCGCTTCAATTGATTGTCCCAAACATCTTCATTTTGTTTCCAATAGCCCAGAATTTTTTCGTAAATATTATTAATTGAACTATTAGATTTTCAGTTGTTCAACGAGCTTTTTGCTAGTGCTGGTTGAAATAAACAAATCGATAGTTGGACCAACACTTAATAATTAGTATTTTTCTCTACTTAATTATTTAGATCAATTTCTTATCACTTACCTGATTAATTCTTCTTTGCTCTAATTAAGAATGGCGGAGTTTTCTGAAAGAGATCGAATAACATTGTTAATGATGCGAGGATGGGGAGATCAACAAAGAGGGTATAAAACAGTAACTCGATTATTTAATGAAAATTTTCGGAATGAAAATAATAGGATCTCCAAAAGTGCTGTAATCCGTACTATTCAATGTTTCGAGGACATTGGTGGCGTTAAAAGCCGCCCAAGATCTGGTAGACGTAAAACAGCAACAAATAATGATAAGGCATTAGACGTTTTACAGTCTTTCGTTGAAAGTCCCCACATTTCCATCAATCGCGTTGCATAAGAACACGAAATCGGTCATGCATCTGTCAGTAAAATTCTGAAATTGAATAAATGGCATCCATATAAACTCCATTTGGTCCAAGAGTTGTCCGAAGACGATTTTGATAGACGCATCGAATTTTGTGACCTTATGATGGAGATGATTGTCGATGATCCTCTATTACTTAATAATATTGTTTTCTCTGATGAGGCAACATTTGAACTGACTGGAAACGTAAATAGATACAATTGTAGATACTGGAGTGACGTTAACCCTTTGAGCGCTGAGTTGCCAGACGTCAAGCGTGCGCCGTGGACCGCCCACTCCGTACGAGACAGCTCACCGTGGACTGCGTACTTTTTACGAAAGGGCGCACGTTGAGCAGACGTTGTCGGCGTTAAGCGTGCGCCGTGGACTGCCCACTCCGTACGAAAAAGACTGAATTTTAATTGCAAGGTATATTGATTGTAACTAAAATAAATTATGTGGTGACCTCAAAAGCCTTAATAACCATTTATTTCATAACATGAACAATATAACAGTAGTAAATTGCACCTTTTAAATTTTAAAATTTAATAATTTTGTATTGTGTGGTAAATCTCAAAGCAGGGTTCAATGCACAAGCCAACGTTACATTTTTTGCATTCGTAACGCGAGTCACTTCTGTGATTATTTTTAGTGCAAACAGCGCATCTGCGTCGTGAAGAATGTTTTCTATTTTCATTAGTTACGCAGGAAGTAGGGAAATGCCTCTCCGTTAACCGAAATGGAAGGTCGTCCGAATGACTTCTTCCTCCTTTAGCCTCTACTCTATCTGGTGGGTATTCTCTCAAAATATCTTTTATGAGAAGCAGATGAAATTTTTCAAATGTTACAATTTTTTCATTAGCCTCTTTATAAAGAATATACGCATTATATATAGCAAGGTCTAAAAGATGGAAGAAATATTTTTTGTACCACTTTGTGCTTTTTCGAACGCAGTGAAGTGAACTCAAACTCATATCGATTTTATCAACTGCGCCCATCAAGGCATTGTAGTCTGCTACACACTTTGGTTTTCGCTTTGGTTCGCCAGTTTGATAATTAATTTTTTTTGTTTCAACGAAATCATCAGAATGTGAGGTGGATAGCATCCATACGTCTTTTTTATCACGCCACTTTAACGCTAATAGATTGTGTGTCGATCTATTTGTACATTCTCCGCCTTTTAATTTTTCTTCCATTTTTGGCATATCTTTCCTATTTTTTCTCACAGTTCCAAAGGCATTGGTTTTTTCCTTTTCGTGTAATAGATTGTATAAGTGCGGACTCGTGTACCAGTTGTCAGTGATAAGTGTATGCCCTTTTCCTACGTATGATTTCAGGAGTGTCAAAGTAATGTTTCCAGATTGTCCAATTGATGGAACTTCCTCAGTGACATCATTATTTTTTCCAGAATAAATTATGAAGTCTAGTATATAGCCGGTTTTGCAATCGCAAATAACGAATGACTTAATGCCAAATCTACTCCTCTTTGTTGGAATATATTGTTTAAAGAATAGTCTTCCTTTATAAAGTAAGAGACTTTCGTCTATGCATAAATATTCATATGGATAAAATGATTTAGAAAATGAGTTTCTAAGTTCAGTGACCACCGGTCTTATTTTTATCAACGGATCATGCGAGCTCATATTATTGTCATCATTAAAATGTAGCATTTTCAGCAATGATTCATATCTAACTCTGCTCATTAGTTTTGAAAAAATTTCAGTTTTTGTAACTTTATCAGTAGACCAATATTCTCTTATAGATGTTTTTTTCATTCTGGACATTAGCATAATAATAGCAATAAATAAATATATTTCCGAAGGTGAAGTATCTGTCCAGTTATTTACGCGTGAATGAACTGCATGTATTTTAGTTTGCGCCAGATTTTTATGGAAATTATTTGTTTTCTCGCAGATACCAGTAATTAATTCTTCCGAGAAAAATATTTTAAACGCATCCAAAGGAGTGAATATTTTCGATAAGTGTCCCCTTATCCCCGAATTTGATTCATCAAAATCATATAATTTTGGTTCAAAATTTTTCTTAGACCATGAATAGTTTTCTGCCATATCATTAGATCTCGAACTAACATTTTCCTGTAGACCTTCGTCCTCTTCAGAAGATGAGCTAAATATTCGAAGACGTCTTCTGCTTTGCTTATATAATGGAACTCTCTCTTCGGTTTCCGAAGCTACAACAGAAGGTTTGATTATGTTTGTTCTAACATCCAACCTATTGTGTTGATTCTCACCGCTTGTGTCACTGCTTATTTTTAATCCCTTGGTCTTCTTATAGATCTCGACGGAATCCGAAGACGAATTCCGCATCCTTTTTCTTTCAAGTGTTTTAATTTCAACTGTTTCAATGTCATGTTCATAGGCCATGTCACTATCACTGTTACTAATGTGTTCAAACTCATTCTCAGACATTTTAGGGGTAATTTAAAATAAAATTTTAAAACGCAAAGAACAGATTTTTAGAAAGTAGCAGTACTTATAACCTTTAAAAGTCTTTGGTAGCGATATGTTAGCTAATGCGCAATGAATGCACACATAAATTTAATTAACAATATTGATAAACGATTGCACAAAAGCCTTTTGTTATATCTATAAAGGCTCACAGGCACCAGTCACATATATCTGTTTATAGATTCCCTTTTCCCAGATTGAATGGTTTCGTGAGGACCCACATATATGTTCATAACCTAAACCGAATGGTTGCGTGAGAACGCATATGTGGGTTCATAGCCAAAAACGAATGGTTATGTGAAAACGCATATGTGGGTTCATAACCAAAAACGAATGGTTATGTGAAAACGCATATGTGGGTTCATAGCCAAAAACGAATGGTTGTGTGAGAACCCATATATGGGTTCATAGCGCTCAAAAGGTTAATCCTCACTGGAAAAGAGACAATCATACCCAATATCCACAAAAAGTTAACGTATGGGCTGGTATTCTTAGTGGTAGACCGGTTGGCCCTTTCTTCGTTGAAGGTAATTTGACAGCACAAGTATACACAGTCATGCTTCGCGAACAAATTGTTCCAGCTATTCGAGACATAGCTGGTGGAAATATAGACGAAATTTATTTTCAACAGGATGGAGCTCCACCTCATTATGGTGTCATTGTCCGTCAATATTTGAATGAGGTCTTTCAGGACAGGTGGATAGGGCAAAGGGGTCATGTTGAGTGGCCACCTCGGTCTCCGGACTTGACCCCACTTGACTTTTTTTGTGAGGTTATTTGAAAAGTAAAGTTTATGCCACCAAGCCTCAAGATTTAGATGATTTAAGAGGGAGAATAACTCGAGAGATAGAACTAATACCGCCGGAAACGTTCTGGAATGCGGTTTCAGCTGTTTATAACAGATTGGCACATTGCCAGGCTGTTGAAGAGCAACAATTTGAACATTTGTTGTGAATTGTTTGGTACAATTGAATATTTTGTCCAAGCTGACTAATTGGAATGAAATTCGTCTTAACTGGTCGGAATCACACACCACTCTTGCCTTAACTGGTCGGAATCACACACCACTCTTGCCTTAACTGGCCGGAATCACACACTACTTAACAAATTGTTAACTTCAAACCTTTATAACTCAAAAAGTACTTAACGAAAAAATTTTTTATTATAGTGTTTTGGAGAGCTCTCGAGATAAGCTATAAGAATATGCAATAAAATGTTAGAGGTTCCATTAAAAAAAATAAGGTTGATTTTGAAATGGCCTTGAAGGACATGGTCAAGGTCAAAGTCTAGGTCATCATCTTACTTCCCGCTTGAAACCATACAACTTTGCTATTAGACATTTTCTCTAAAATGCATTCTAACTGAAGATATTAGGAGGGTCCGATACTTTTCGATGACCCTGTATAATAACGTTATTAATAACAATCATAGATTTATACACAATAATATTTCTATGCTTTGTCTTTATAAAAAGATATACGTATATGCTCTATGAAAGTTAGATTTTATGTATGATAACTTTGTGTGTCTATTTTTGTGGTAGTTGACGTAAGTACTACGACGGAAGTGATACATGAATTGCAAAATCAATCATGTTTATTAACGCGGCGTTTTCATCGAATCTATGACATATGAAAAACGCCGCATTCATGAAATCATACGTGATTGCATAATTATATCTAATATGATATTGATAACGTAATTATTTTCACACACACGCACCACATATACACATACACATCTACAATCGTGAAAGTGTTGTGCCGTCGTATTATTGTCATATCTTTTTTCCATCCTGTTTACTTTCGATTTTGTCATAGTTCTAATAATAGATGAATATCAAGTGTCGTAGACGTTACAATTATGTGAGCTATTTAAAGTGCTGGAAAGCAGCCACTTTGTGCGACGCAAATCATGAATAAGCGTAATATGTACAGATACATTTCATATATAAGCAGTAGTACAAGCTAGTGTCGCAGTAAGTATCCATCGTTTCACGACGTATCATTTGTGAGCGCAAGTTTATAAGTATATATTGCTTTCTTTCTATGTGTGTGTTTAAAACTTCTTTTAATACATTCTTTGTTAAATACATAAGTATTTATTACTAACTGATATTATTATTTTATATTTATTATTATTATTTATTATTATTACTAACTGATATTATATTTTATTTTATATTTATTATTACATATCTTGTCACTCTCTATTTTATATTATTGGAATTGCAGTAGTTTGTCGAGTTATCAGCAATGTGATAATATACGGAAAAATGGAGCGAAATTGAGCAAGAGTTAAATTATATATTATATATAACAATGATTAATAATCAAAGAAAATTTTTACTAATTTGAAGAAAAAATATGTTATTTCATCAGTGCAGGTGGCAGCAGAGATGAAAAATTAAAAAGAATTTCTGAATATACAATAAACCGTTTTAATGAAGCGCTTGAAAATAGAATAATTATTCCTGACATTAACATTGCTCGGTGGGTTTCTCGAGCACAAGAAGAGGAAAATGTGGTAGGATTCAAACGTGGATACTTCCGAAATGTGAATAAAAAGATTCAAAACTTCATATGATATCGTCTCTCGAAAAATAACAAAATTTGTAACAAAAAAATCATTGTTATCGAAAACAGATTTAGAAGATATGTGTAATACATTTATTGAAAATGTAAAATATTATATTGAACGATACGGCGTAGACAATGTTTATAATTCGGATCAGAATGGATTTCAACTTGAATTTCACTCTGGTCGTATTTTATCCCAAAAAGGTCTAAAACATATAAAAACTATGATACAATCAGCAACCACACACAGTTATACTATATAGCCGATTATTTCTGCAGATGGTAGACTATTATCGCCTCTTTTCATTAATTTAAAGGAAGTAACAGGAACATTCGGTCCTAGAGTAAAAGACACTATGTTCAAAGTACCTAATATTTTTGTTACGGCTTCTAAATCAGGCAAATTAACATCAAGTCACATGAAAACGTGGTTGAAAGAAGTATTTTTTCCGAATGTTGCCCTACAATCCGTATTATTATTAAATTCTTGGAGTGGACATTGTCCCAACATAATTGAGGAGACGAGAACAGATTTTGCAACAGATATTGTTTTCCTAACAATTTCAGCCGGTGCAACAGGAAAAATACAACCGTTAGATGTATACGGCTTCCGATTATGGAAAAATTTTATTAGGCATTTTTCTGATATTGTTTTATTAATTATGATATTATGTTATTAAATCTTGCAATTGATCTTCATGCTAGAAATAATATATTGAAATTGCAATCATTAACGCATCACGTCGTTGAAGTTTGGAGCGTTCTTGGAGCGAAAATTGAAAATAGCCTTTATTTAAAAAAAAAACCGCTTAATATAAATATAAATACATATAAAAGATAAATTTGTGTTAAATATGACATAACATTATAAGAAAGTTGTTCTTCCCGAAAATTACGCACATATAATCATTCATACAGATTATAATTATTTCCGGCACTCACAGCGCTCTGTGCCAAAAACTCACAATGCATTTTCACTCTCTGGCATGTGGGAAAATAGAGAAAAATTAGTTTAACAGCAATATCGTCCCGGAACACTTTCGTACTCTCCGAAAATTGTGTGCATACTACCACACTCAGACAGATTATTAATACATCCGTCTCTCACAGCGCCCTGTGCCAAAAACTGACAAAGCATTTTCATTCTCTGGCATGTGGGAAAATAGAAAAAAATTAGCTTAATAGCAATTTCGTCCCGGAACACTTTCATTCTCGTCGTATCCCGGAACGAAAGAGTTTCGGGACGCGATTGCTATTAAACAATTTTTGTTTTCTTTTCCCAAATGCCAGAGAGAGATAATGTCCATTGTCAGTTTTTGGCACAGAGCGCTGTGACTGCCGGAAGTAATTATAATCTGTCTGAGTGTGGTGGTATGCACACAATTTTCGGGGAGAATGAAAGTTTTCCGGGACGATATTGCTATTAAACTATTTTTTTCTATTTTCCCACATGCCAGAGAATGAAAATGCACAATTTTTGGCACAGAGCGCTGTGAGAGACGGATGTATTAATAATCTGTCTGAGTGTGGTAGTATGCACACAATTTTCGGGGAGAACCAAAGTCCCGGGATGATATTGCTGTTAAACTAATTTTTTTCTATTTTCCCATATGCCAGAGAGTGAAAATGCATTGTCAGTTTTTGGCACAGAGCACTGTGAGTGCTGGAAATAATTATAATCTGTCTGAGTGTGGTTGTATGCACACCATTTTCGGGGAGAACGAAAGTGTTCCGAGACGATATTGCTGTTAAACTAATTTTTTTCTATTTTCCCACATACCAGAGAGTGAAAATGCGTTGTCTATTTTTGGCACAGAGCACTGTGAGTGCCGGAAATAATTATAATCTGGCTGAGTGTGGTTGTATGCACATCATTTTCAGGGAGAACGAAAGTGTAAGATATCGGACCGCGGGAAATAGCTAGTGTTGCCATCGGTTATAAGCGATATAGCCGGCAATGTTAGAAAGAATAATAACGCGCGACCTCTGAGAGGATATATATTATAAGACCAAAAAGAAGCGAAGAGAGTAGACGATTAGCAGAGAATACAGCCGGTATTCTATTATTCGAGCTTTTTAGCTTTTCGGCTTATAGCTTTATCTCTTTTAAAATCGTGGTGCTCTTTCGACTTTTTGACAATTATTGATAAGTCTTTGCATTCGTCTTCTGCGCTCTTTATTTAGTGGTTTTTATATCGTAATCCGTGAGCTTCGAGGCTTTGGAATAGCCGTTCTGTATTTCCGGACATTGTTCATTGCCAGGCGAGAGCCTAAACATCCTATTGGTGGACGTGTCATAGAATGTACCGAGGTACCGACGAATAAAGTATTACGTATTATTGTTAATAAATCAATTTATCAGTCTCTCTTCTGACCAAGCGGCAGTCATTCTGATAAATCAAAGTAAAAGTATCATTGATATAAATAATAGATTTAATAACAACTACGCAGATCTTACAGAAAGTATTCCGGGACGATATTGCTCTTAATCTAATTTTTCTCTATTTTCCCACAGAGTGGAAAGTGCCAGAGAGTGAAAATGCATTGTGAGTTTTTGGCACAGAGCGCTGTGAGTGCCGGAAATAATTATAATCTGTATGAATGATTATATGTGCGTAATTTTCGAGAAGAACAACTTTCTTATAATGTCATGTCATATTTAACACAAATTTATCTTTTATATGTATTTACATTTATATTAAGTGGTTTTTTTTTTAAATAAAGGCTATTTTCAATTTTCACTCCAAGAACTCTCCAAACTTCAACGACGTTTATTCTACGAATATATATTGTGAAAGCGAACAGAATAGGCAAAATAATTTTAATATTTTTCATCCTTATAAAGAATCGCTATATAATAAACAATATTATAAGAAAAAAATTACTACATCTATTAAGATAAAAATAATGAAATTGTTAAGAAAATTATAAAAAAATATGAAAATATTTGTTAGTCTGCAAATTCTATAAAAATTTGTAAATCTGCAGAAACCTTTATTAGAAATATTTCAAAGAAACTTAATATTAAGTGTTATAGTGAAAAAAGAATAGAAGCTGAGAAAATCGTATGTTTGTGTATGTATGTTAGAAACGGATATGTTCGTAATATTTATAAATTGTTAGTTTCTCTTAAAAAAAATCGGAAGTATGTTTGACTCTTTTTGCTTTTTGAATGTAACACAAATGATGAAAAAATACAAGCATTATGTGGAAAATCCAGACATACTAGTTCATTAGAAAATTATTTTCTTGATTCAACATATCGTATTACAAATCTAACCTTTGATAATGAATGCAGAAGGCCAGGTTGTAAATATGTTGCCTTTGATAGCAGCGCAAGCGAAAACATCGTGGTTATGCGATAATTCTTGTAAAATTGATACATACTTAATTACACGTTATAAAAATTTTCTCGAAACCATAAATGTATGTACATTGAATAAATTACCGAGATTGATAGAACGACTAAATAATTGTACGGTTAAAATTTCCAATATAAAATTGGGCCACACACATAGCTGCTATATTGACATAACACTTTGTAAAGCAATGTTTCTTCCTATTCAATTGAGTAAAATAGCTAGGCCGGTTCTAACTCAATTTCCAAAATATATTTGCAAAACCCGCTTTTTTAATTAAATATTTTCGTTAATATCCCCTTTTTATTAATACTCCTTTCCTAGAATTTTTTTGCTTCCATGGACTAGATAGTGACCGTGACGTCACGAGATAAGAACTGCCGGTATGTAGGCAGACTCGAACCTGGGCCCTCGTGGTCACTATCCAATGCTCCAAAGCTCCTAGACCACCGTCGTCTGTTGCTAGTAGACGCCTAGTGAAGGTTCTTAGAGTAGGCATGATGACGTCACGAGAGAAAAAACTGTCGGGATGTGTGTAGATTCGAACCTGGCTCCTCGCGGTTATTATCTACTAATGCTCCAAAGCTCCTAGACCACCGTCGCTTGTTTCTAGTAGACTTATATTGAAGGTTCTTACATAGTGTGCATGATGACGTCACGAGAGAAAAAAATCTACTGGGATGTTGCTAGATTCGAACCTCGGTCTCCGCGGTTACTACCCAATGCTCCAAAGTTCCTAGACCACCGTCGCTTGTTGCTAGGAGATGTCTAATGAAGGTTCTCACAGTGCGCATGATGACGCCACACACACACACACACACGCGCGTAAAAATAAGTCGAAACTCGAACCAGACTTGAAATAAGCATCGTACCGCAAATAAAGAAGTATTTTTATCAAACACAATTACTATATAAAATGCTAAGAAAGGGGATAAGCGTGTTGGAAGAAACATTTGTACATTTGAAATAATGTTTTATTATATAGCGCAGTACAATTTTCTTCGAGACCACCAATTGAAAATATTTAGTACATTCGGTATTGCACAATTTTTCATATGATTATTACATCGAAAAGTATTATTCAATTTTTGCAGAGAAGACATGTCATCGTAATCGGTATCCACGGTCCTAATGATTACATTGCTTCTCACATTGTCATCCAGAAGGTGTAACAACCATTCCCGCTTCTCATGCCCCTTTACATACACAAGTTGAGATGCTACATCTTCAAGCTCGTCATACATATCACCCGCCACAGCTGCAGTAACCAAATGTTCTCTTTAGCTCTGATGTAGCTCTGCAGTATTTGATGGTTCCATCTTTCCATCGAAATCCATGATGATTAGCCGTTAACCAGTAGGTCCTCGATTTGTCTGATCTTGTGAGCAGATGCCATGGCATTGGACTCGTGAAGACGTAGTGCGAAAGAATAATTCCGTTCTTCAGTATCGCTGCTTCTTTTACAATAAATCTCTTTCCAACTATGAATCCTTGCAAGTCGACAAACGTCGACACAGCTATGGTGAAACATTCTTCGACACGTCTGGGAGAGAAATGCCATTTATGGCACTTTGTTTCGTATATTATTCTTTTCTCGTACATACTTTCTGATGTTAGTTAAGTTTGCGCACTATGTTGGTTAGCGAGCCATATTCAACTACACGATCATGTAGGATGAGACAATATGAGGTAGTATTCGGCGGTATATTCTCCTTACACTCAAATTCTATCTGTACGTCCACAGTGGCACTCTTGACGGACTCATTTTGACGCGAAAAATCGATAACCACGAAAGGACCTAGCAGCCGAAAGTCGGTAATTGCTAACTATACCTCAGCACTGTCACATCCATAATACGATTTACGAAAACGTCTACATATACATATACATATCGTAAAGTATGGCGTATTTATATTTTGCAGAGTCCAAATTCATGTTGTCGTACGGATAACACTTTGAATTCAGATAGAGTTTCACGTTGATCAATTTGCAGTCACCGAAACGGGTTATATTTTCCGACATGGCATTCTTCCGGCTAGTCTGCAGCGCAAAGATAACGTATCGAGATTTCTCCAAATTAGTAGTAGTTTTAACGGTGCACAGGTGTTTGGTCGTGTTTTGCAGTAGAGGAAATTCATACAGATTCCACGAGCGGAAACTCATACTGAGGTATCGTCCGTTCTCCAAAGTTTTCAGCATGGAAAGTTTATTGATATCGTTCAAGATTACGTGAGGCATTCGCCATTGTCTTGAATAGCTCAATCTTAAGATCCAGCACTGAAGATCCTAGTAGACTGTTGTTGTCGCTGCGCGATCATAATAGAATAAATTCGTGACGTGCGTTAATCATTATACGTTTGTAGTCTTCACAGAATCCTAGCAACACGCTGAGTGGTACGCAAAAGTTGAAGTATCCATCCAGCGAAATAGTGTCAGTCGTTCCCACGCGGTATTTTTCATGACAGCATTTTCGTCTGAAGATATCGATACATAGTTTTTGAGCGTTGAAGTTATTCCCACGTTTCTGTTACGATCAATCTCTACACCATCCAGTTCATAACGGATCTCATCAAACATGAATGCAATGCAATCATATCCCAACATTACAGTCGCACCATCGACTGCAACTTGTTTCGTCACTTTCCCCTCGACATAGACATAACTCTCGCATGGCAATATGTATAAATCCTGCTGCTGTATGGGTATTCGTATTTCGTCGCTATATCCAAACGTTGTGTTAGCGTATGGGTTGTACGTAACATATCACTCAATAAGTTCGTAGGATGACTAATAAAACAACAACTTTTAGGCAAAATTTGACTTTATTCATCTACATGTCTCTTTCAAGAGTGATACATTAATTCCAACGCTTCTCTAACATTTCGATGCCTTTTTTGTAGAACGATTTATCTTTGGCCTCAAAATAGGCTTCAGTTTAGGCAATCACTTCTTCATTGGAGCCAAATCTCTTTCCCTGGAGCATTCTTTTTAGGCTTGCAAACAGATAGTTGTCGCTGGGAGCCAGGTCCGGAGAATACGGTGGATGGAGAAGCAATTGAAAGTGCAATTCGTACAATTTTGTCATTGTTGCGAGCGACTTGTGACACGGTGCATTATCCTGGTGAAAAACTTTTTCTTCTTCATTTGGGGTCGTTTCTTTGCAATTTCTTCCTTCAAACGCACCAATAACGCCATATAATATTCGCTATTGATGGTTCTTCCTTTCTAAAGGTAATCAATGAATAAAATACCTTGTGCATCCCAAAATATGGAGGCCAAAACCTTACCAGCTGACATTTGCGTTTTTGGTCGCTTTAAGCAGGTCTCGCCAGTTGCTGTCCATTCAGCTGACTGCCGATTTGACTCTGGAGTATAGAAATAAATCCATGTTTCATACCGCATCACATACCGCATCAAAAAATCCTTTTTATTGCGCTGAAACAGCTCCAAACAGCCTGCTGGATCGTCGATGCATTGCTGTTTTTGATTGACTGTGAGCAAATGCGGTACCCACTTCGAACAGAGCTTCCTCATGGACAAATGTTCATGCAAAATGGGGAATACACTGCCTTCTGATATCTTTAAGGTGTCAGTTATCTCACGTAACTTCAATTTATGATCGGCCAAAACTATTTTGTGGACTTTTTTTATGTTTTCTGGAATAACTGCCGAATTGGGCGACCAGAGCGTTCAGCGTCATCGGTATTTGTACGGCCGCCTTTAAAATCAGCATATCACTTTTCTACCATTTGTCTCGGTGGAACAAAGTCCGAATAACACTTGTCAATTGCTTTGCTTGAACGGTATTTTTCCCCATTGAAAAGCAATACTTTATTAACACACGAAACTCAGATCTTCCCATTGTTTTCAAAATTAAAACAGTAGCGTCACTAGAACCACTGGAACTTGTGAACCGATTGTCATGAAATTTTGACACGTATCATTTGAAGGTTAGTACGTCCTAAAAATCATATGGATTTGTCAATAGTAGCCCTATATATATGTCATCCTACGAACTTATTGAGTGATATGTTATGTGTCTCAATCTTGACGATGCGATCGTCAAAGACTGGTTCACTTCCAATATTCAAAATGTCAATCATCTTTCTCAATCGTTTCATACGATGAATCTCAGAGATTTCAAAAATTCAACGTTTAACGCGCTGAGTTTCTTTCGAACGAGGAATTTTGTACTGTTAATCGCGCGTCTCGTAAAAAATATATTTCCCGTAAAAAATTATATTCTCGTAAGAAATAAATTTGTTTCTCCTCTTCCACTTGATTCACCACAAGCATTTCATAAATTACGTTTATTATCGTCGCCGTCGTATATGCAATCTAATAGTAATCTCTTCTCCACGAAAATCGAGCGATTGTTGTACGATGTTTTTTTGTCTATTCATTAAGCGGACTCAAGAGTGTTCGATCTTGTGCGCCGCTCGTTCGGCTTATTTCGGTAATCATCGGTCACTCGGTGACATTCATCTATCTTCGTAGGCGTTCGGCCTCCCCTACCTTTGTCTCTCGCTTTCATTCTAGATCCGAATTCAGTGTTGTTGTATGATGTACAAAAAGGGGAGAGTCTAAAAAATAAATATTGTTACAAACAAAAAGGTGTGTCAAGTCTCCGTCGACCAAGACAACGCAGTACCAGCAACCCAATCAAATATCAAACAATTGTCCTTCTTGATTGACAACACGCACTGTTAAATCTGTAATGCTCTGTGCGATGATTGGAAGGTAAATGACATACGTCGGCGTTTCTGATATCTTATATCCTGGTGGCACCTTAGGCGAGAATTCATGTATCATATGTACACGTATATTGTTGCTGTACGCACCACTGACAACGCTGCATTCTATACGAATAATATTAACATTGATAATCTTAATTAGTGCGTCCGATTCATGCCGTTGTTGCGGCTTTAATATACGATTCGATGAGAATCCTAAAAGCGAGCCAATGTTGTTTGGTTTGCTAAAATTTATTCTATAAGCACATTTTATTTCGCTCTTCATCGTATTATTATTGGCACGAATTATTGTAGGATATTTATTCTCGTCATCTCTATACGGGTTATTTTTGGATCTACTGTTTTTTGAGAATGCGAAATTGCACGTTTTAACACGTTCATTGTCGATCATGCGATATCGCGTGTTGCGACCTCTCACCAAACGGCCGTTTATGCGATTGTTTTTTATTATGAGTGACAAACCAGGACCCTCGAAAAGACTCAGTTCAATGCCAGTTCAATCGTGCAAAAAAACGACTAAAAATAAATAAAAGAAAAAATAACTTTGGCCACCACACGAAATTCAAATTTTCAGTTTGACAATGAACGTGTTAAATATTCCTATATGGTACGCAATTCGTATGATCCTTCAGGAATCGTAATTTCTTCATCGTTAGTACCATAATAAAATTTATTAATCGACGAATTTACATTTGGTATCGTATTTAATACTTCGAAATCCGTTAAACCGAGCTTATAATCACCGTTGCTCAAATCTATAGCGGGAAAGTAGCTCGCCGTAAGGATGCTACTGTTGCCAGTCAACGTAAGCGTTAGCGACATGTTCGCAAACTGCCAAGCGAATACTGACTGCTGTTAGTGGAATGTCATCATCATTATTTAAATTGATCCTCTACCGTTTGGAGAAACTGTAAGCACAATTGTCCGCAAATGTTCTGGCTGTAATGTTGATATGACGCACGATTATACACAATTTTCACTACATCCCTCTCAAGGTATCGAATTAATTCCTTGGGCGGTCGAAGATTACCAAAACTATCAAAATATACGGCGCGATTTCCCTTTTTCGCATACGCCACCCAGTGAGTACTTGGTCTCTCTGTGTTGTCTAAATTTACAATACCACTCTCGTTTTAACGTACTCCATCTATCGGTAAAGCATCACGCATGAAAACACCTCGAAAGAAAGATATACGCATACGCCTCACTAGTTCTTCCAACTGTATGTTAGTCACTGCACCCATGGGTAATTTTAACCTCTCTTTGAAGTTTTTTTTCCTGCTGTGCATTGCCCACGCTTGTACGAAGCAAGACATATTCCTCGACCTTTCATAGCGCGATGATGACGTTTTCATTCTTCCAGTTGGCGTTGCGCGATTTTGCTATCATTCACCGCTTTTGCAACACCCGTCGTTCCGCCAACTAGTGAACCGAAAACTCCCAGCAATGAAAGAACTGGTAAAATACAACTCCGTTTTGCTATTGGAAGTGCTCGTTTTCGGATTGCTTTTTTGGGCGACTTCTTTTTCTTCATGCCCATGCCGATTTTCGTTTTGACTTTCATGGCAGTCCAAACGATTGCAGCAGCAGCTCCCTCGTCTAGAGTTGAATCTTTCGAAGTTATGCGTTTTCACGCTTTTACAACGAGAATCCTATCCGCCGCGTGCCGAGATTGTTGCTACGCGAATAGACTATATCGTGCTCGCGACACGCAGCATCCAATGAATTAATGCATTGATTGCCTCTGGCCAATCGTTTTATCAAGCGAGTTCCAGGGCCACAAAATTGATATCCAGGAATGTGTAGTTCGATAGGAACTGCATTTATCGCGCGATTCAACAGACCGCTGACGACTTTGACTTTTGTCATTGGCATTCACTACAGTTCCTGATCAGCGGTGCCGGACTGTCAATATGCGTTCGCTGCCACGGACGATTGTAATGTTCCAAACACTGACGATGCTGCTGAACCTCTGGATCGATTCTTATATGTTCAGGGAGTCTGTCCCACAAATCGTCAATATACTTTGCAAATTCGCGTAATAAAACAATCTTCGGTATGTATTTCAACTGTTCGGAGGTTAGCTCTCAAATATTACGAGTATCTGTCAGAAGGAGCAACATTTTCTAAACTGAGCGTTTCCAAGATCGACGCGTCTATATATAGTTCAATCGCAATGATCGGTTAACAAAATCAATTTTGTGACTCGCGGAGGAAACATGCGGTTCGTGAAGCAACCGACGTCGATACGTGTGACAAATTTCGATAATAGAACGCAATCAATGCTTGAGTAAGAGGCGCGCAGGCATAGAAACATGCTTCCGAGCACCATACGCGGCATCATATGCGGCCCCTCGAATTGTGGCAAGACGAACGTTCTCATCAGTTTGTTGGAAAGTCCGCACGGCCTACGCTTCGAGAATTTGTACGTGTACTCGAAATCGTTGCAACAACCTAAATATCAATACTTGGAAAATTTACTGACACGATAAACAAAATTGGATACTTTACATTCTCCAATAACAGCGACATGATTCCAACGACCGAAGGGCTTAAAAATTTCATTTTTATCTTTGATGACGTAGCATGTGACAAGCAAGATACGATAAGAGAATACTTTGCCATGGGTCGTCATTCGAACGTTGACCGTTTTTATTTCTGTCAGACGTACGCAAAAATACCCAAGCATCTCATACGGGACAATGTAAATCTTCTGATTCTCTTTAAACAGGATGGTACCAACTTGAAACATGTGTATAACGATCATGTGAACACTGACATGTCATACGAGGATTTCAGTGCATTGTGCCGCAAATGTTGGCAGCATAAATATGGTTTCGTAGTGATTGATAAGGACAGCTCAATGACCAACGGACGATACAGAAAAGGATTTAATGACTTTGCAATGCTGTGAGATGTTCAATCGTCGTTGCAACCTCAACATGGTAACATCTTCAATGTCCACGAGACAACCATATCAATGATGAATAGTAGCGTGAAGATCGAGGATTGTGAAAAGGTTGCGAAAGAGATTGCGAAAACGAGCGAATCGATCCGCAAGAAGTATCGCGCTTTGAAAGCCGGTAGAATAGTGGAAAATGCCGCATTGGAGAGACACTTTAAACCTATTATTGAACCTCTCAAGCAAATCGGGAAGCAGCGCTAATGAGGAAAGTAACGTTGATGTTAAAACTGAGACACCATTACTGAGTATAAACGTCGAAACAAAGAGTGTGATATTAAAACCCGAAAAAAAGATAAAGGTAAGGTAAGACTTTCACCAGTCACATTGACTCCGCCGAAACGGAAACTATTAAAAGATCTTCCGATAGTTCCTATATCGACGGGAGCTCTACAATATGAGCAACTATATGGAATATCACATGAACCTTCACCGATTTACAATATATCCATTGATGATGATGATGAGAATGTTTCCAAAACCCCGATGAACCGGTAGTATCATCCGTTAGACGTCAGTTGCGAATGTACAAAGGACAACATACTTTACATGATCATTTTGGTCCGCAGAGTCAAAAATATATGGGAGCTGTGCTAAGTAGTGGAAAAGATAACATCTGCGACGCGATTTTCGCTCGCCGTCGGCAAACTGCCGTCGGTCCACGCGCCTCGGCCAACCTAGCTCTCACGAAATAGGTTGGGCGCCAGGTGCAACGGGCTGCACCGTTCACCAACGCTACGCGACACACCACCAAAGGGCCGAGACACGCGAAGTCGACGGGACCGGTAGCTCTTCGATATTTAAGTCGGTAGACGGGAAGGGTTCGTCGGAAGTCGGGAGCGACCGGGAAAACACACGAACAACGAGGCGCGTTTCGACTATTTTCAATTTTATTATTTCGGGTAATCGGAACGGTCCGACCCCTCGATACGGTACATTCAGTTTGGCTCTCGCGTATTCGAGACTTTGCGCTACGCCGATAACCTCAACGAGACTCTTTACGTTCACGACACCGAAACAATAACGCAGGTGGAAGGTCTTACAGAATCGGGAACCTCCCGGCGACGTGGTCCTCCGCTTTCCTCCTTCGCTCGCTCGCTCGCTCGCTCGCTGCCACTGACGTTCCCTTCTAGGGCGAGGGGTACGTCCGAATTCCTCCACTCGCTAATGCCGAACTTCACCAATCTCCTTGTTTTTCGATAGTCGAGATCCCTCCGGTAACACTCGGAAGCAGGTCGGCGATATTAGAGAGAGAGACAATGGGAGTCTCCTCTTTTTATCTTCTTCTACAGACATGCTTTCTTGTCCGTTTATGTTGACTCAGGCTACCCGTCTTTCCCCGTTCCTCGTTACATCTCCCTATACGGGAATCCTTCTGCGGATCTTTGTTTTTCGATCCGCGAGACGGGTGCTCGGTCTCACTCTCTGGCTCGTTCTCTCTCTCTCTCTTGCCCGCACTCGCGCGGTCTCCGTGTTTAGGCTGGCTTTGTCTAGCCGGCGTTCACGCGCCGAGCACGGGAACGCCGACCGTTCGGCGCGATATCCTTGCAGGCCTGTGGGCAACGGAAGCGGCAGCGAGAACCTTTCACAACGATACGGAACCGATAATAGTATTGCAAAAAGATTGCGTTCACCTGGGGTGGCGGTCCAGCTGAGAGCGTCGTCCTCTTCCCTCCTCCACCTGTCCCTTCGATCCTGATGGGCGGCGCGGGAGGTCCAGGGGCACAGAGCTCGGGGACGCGGGACCGTTCCACCTGCGCGCTCCTATTACTAACACTAATTAATGCGGGGGAGGACAAGGCGGCGCTCCCCCCTCCGTAATACTCGCGCGATGTACTGTTCGCCCCCCCCCCGCACCCCTGCGTAAGGGCCGAAGGTTCGGCCTGGGACGGGGGCCTTTCCGGCTGCCACGTCACACACCATATATTATGTTTACGGCGTAAGTCTTAGTAACGATGGAGCGATGCTCGGTGGTAAACATATCGATGTGGACAGAGATAATCATAGACGAAACAGGATACATTGGAACACCCGATTTTTACGAGCTAATATTCAAAAGAATCCTCGACGATTCTGTGTACACCGAAGCTGATATGCAAAAATACAAAAGTATACTATTGGCGACGAATATTCACAGACGTGGATACCTCCCGCAAAATCCTATACCCGGTAACAAGGGACACAAATATAAACATATAATCGCGCCCCTAGTACTAGTAATCACATGCGTCGAGCGATAAAGTGGCAGGGAAAGGTTTATACGCATCGCAAGTTATGATGACATTAAATGATCACAATCAAGAGATACGGTAGTGTCTCGCGCCAAGTCACGTGAGAGTGAAGTGACGCTCATGGGTCGCGAAACCCGCCGTGTCTCTTTACGCGAAACACTTAGTTGATCCGAGGCAAGATTATCGTATCGCTCAAATGGCTAATCTGATCAAGTTCGAAGTAAGCTCAATCGATTCCTTACGGTCGATTTACATAATAAAACTGTCTTTATTTTTTCCTACGTGTACTGTAAGTCGAAAATTTTTAAAATAAAGTCAAATTCGCTAAATTTTCATCACGAAAGAAATGTCGTCCAAAAAATGTCCAGTTGCATACCTTTCTCCATTAGACAGCGCTACAGGCAATAATGCCAGATATATATACAGGGTGTCTCAACCCAAGTTTAAGTGTCCACCCCAAATATCTCTCTTATTTTTTATTTTAGAGAAAAATGGTTCAGACACGTTTTGTATGGTTTCGAGGGGGCCATAATATTGTACCATTGATTTGACCTTGAAGAGTCATTTGAAGGTCACGTGAAAGTTACCTCAATTTTTTTAGACGGCACCCCCTATTTTTTATTACATGTTCTTATAGCTGACCTCGAGAGCTTCCCAAAACACTGTAATCAAATGTTTTTTGATGAAGTACTTTTCGAGTTATAAAGCTCCAAATTTACAAAATTTCGATAAAAATACGAACTATTTCGTAAAACATTCACTTTCCGATAGTCTTATCTTACATGATCCAACCAGTCAAGGCAAGATCCGAGCATGACCCAACCAGTCAAGGCAAGATCCGAACATGATCCAACCAGTCAAGGTAAGATCCGAGCATGATCCAACCAGTCAAGTCAAAATCCGAGCATGATCCAGCCAGTCAAGGCAAGATTCGAGCATGATCCAGCCAGTCAAGGCAAGATCCGAGCATGATCCAGCCAGTCAAGGCAAGATCCGGGCATGATCCAACCAGTCAAGGCAAGATCCGAGCATGATCCAACCAGTCAAGGCAAGATTCTGGGAGATGTTATTGTTGGTTCATATTTTTTTGAAGAAAATCTGATTGCGGCAATCTATCTAAGATTTCTTCAAGATGACCTGCCCAACCTCTTGAGACATGTCGACAATGATTTACTCAGACGAATGTGGTTCCAACAAGATGGAGCACCGGCTCATAGATCTCGAGCTGTTACATAATATTCAAACAATATATTCCCGAAAGGTGGATTGGTATGGGCAGCCGAGTTCAAGAATGGCCCCCAAGATCGCCCGACTTGACAACCCTAGATTTTTATTTCTGGGGCTACATTAGAGATATAGTTTATTTGAAGAAGCCTACAACCGTTGAAAATATGAAAAACCGGATCAGACAGGCTTGCAGAAATATTAATGTAGGTGTTCTCGAAAAAGTTAGGGACGACTTTCACCATAAACTGGAGCTATGCATACAAGCAAATGGCCAAGTTTTTGAACACCTTAAGTAATTGTACACAAAAGAAGATCTTGCCTTGAGTGGTTGGATCATGCTCGGATCTTGCCTTGACTGGTTGGATCATGCTCGGATCTTGCCTTGACTGGCTGGATCATGCTCGGATCTTGCCTTGACTGGCTGAATCATGCTCGGATCTTGCCTTGGCTGGCTGGATCATGCTCGGATCTTGCCTTGACTGGTTGGATCATGCCCGGATCTTGCCTTGACTTGCTGCATCATGCTCGGATCTTGCCTTGACTGGTTGGAACATGCTCGGATCTTGCCTTGATTGGCTGGATCATGCACGGATCTTGCCTTGACTGGTTGGATCATGCTCGGACCTTGCCTTGACTGGTTGGATCATGTAAGATAAGACTATCGGAAAGTGAATGTTTTACGAAATATTTTGTATTTTTATCAAAATTTTGTAAATTTAGAGCTTTATAACTCGAAAAGTACTTCACAAAAAAACATTTGGTTATAGTGTTTTGAGAAGCTATCGAGGTCAGCTATAAGAATATGTAATAAAAAATAGGGGATCATCTAAATAGGGAATCATCTAAAAAATTTGAGATAACCTTCACGTGACCTTCAAATGACTCTTCAAGGTCAAGTCAATGGTACCATCTTATGGCCCCTTCGAAGCCATACAAAACGTGTCTGAACTATTTTTCTCTAAAATAAAAAATAAGAGAGATATTTGGGGTGGACACTTAAAATGGGACACCCTGTATATGTTCTTTTTTGAGAAGAAGTATCCTAATTTCATAGTGTTAACCTTGTAACGATATGCCGATCGTTACGCACCAGGCCGCGCAAAATGCATTCCGTCCTTGGGCCGTGCATCGGACGCAATATGCAAGCGAGCCCGTGAACGAACGAGCGAGAAGATCGAGAAGAGCGAAAGAGCGAGCGAGCACGCGGTACGCGCGTGGAGGCAAGGACCGCCTCGGCGCGCACGGCATGCGACCGTCACGTGCCCCTCCAGTGTTGCAAGACACGGATGGGAAACGATCGAGCGTCATACGGGCGGCCGATATAAGGCGCCGTGCGAACAGCAAGAGGGACCTTTCTGTCGCCTCGTCTGGTACAGGCGAGTGGCTACCTCCTAAAGCGAGTGTCCTCGCAGCATCCGAAACGAGTGTGCTCGTTACCTCCTAGAGCAAGTGTCCTCGCTCCGAAGCGAGTTTGCTCGCCATTTCTTCCTGCAGCGAGTGTCCTCGCTGCCTCCGAAGCAAGTGTGCTCGCCATTTTTTCCGGAACGAGTGTCTTCGTCGCATCCGAAGCGAGTGTGCTCGCCATTACTACCTAGAGCGAGTGTCCTCGCCGCTCCAAAGCGAGTGTGCTCGCCATTTCTTCCTGAGGCTAGTGTTCTCCCCGTATCCGAAGCGAGTATGCTTGCCAGCTCTTAGAGCGAATGTCCTCGCCGCCCCGAAACAAGTGTGGTCGCCCTCCTGGGAGGGACACGAATCCCTCCATTCCTGAACTCTCGTCAAGCGTGCGCAATATCACCCGAGTAGTCTCGGGGCAACACGACCACCAGCGATTTCACGTCACTCTCGCGTCCCGCGAATTCATCCGCGACGGGTGCGACCAATCGCCCTCCGCGAAAGAATACGCCAGCGAGCGAGCGCTTCGCGACCGGAAAACCATCGACATTTCCTCGCGGAATCAATCGCGGACGGACCGAATTAGGTGATCTATCTACCGGTCGAAATCGCCTACCGCACCTCGACTGTTCTCTTCACTTTATATTATATTATATTCAGCCTTCTTTAAATAAAAGACTTTCAGACCATGTGAAAGCGAAACATTGAGCGCGATCCCTTGCGCCTCTGGACTCCGACGAGCCGTATCTCGACGGAGCCCTATCGCAAAACTTATTCGCAGGAAGGACCCGCACGGACGCACACTAGGCGTCACAACCTATAGTATATTGTTGAATTTATACTGCACGTTGTTACAATTCAAACAATGTCTCAGAGAACAGGAAAAACTCATAGCTCCAATTGCATATATGATACAGTGGCGATCAAAACTTTCGGGCCAAATATTTTCTTTGCAATATTCGAGAAACGATAACAGTAAAGTTAGAAGTACTTGACTGTCATAAAAATATTTAATTTTAGCAGTAAATCAATGTAGTTTAAGCTATAGGAATGTATTTATTTACTTCATTATTCCCGGAATACATTAACTTGCATGTTCAAAAATATCGGGCCAATTTATAACTATGACCCCTAATGATGTATTTGTTTATATTGTGAATGTTACGGCACTAAAATGCTTACATTAGTACGCAACAATTCGTCTAGTGAACATCATGTCACCACATACGGCGATACAACTGCGCAAAATTGTTGTGAAGCTTTCAAGAGAAGGCAAGACATCGCGAGAAATTTCGGCGTTGTTATCAATAGGTAAAACAACACTGAATAATATTATCAACAAATTTGAGACAACAGGAAATGTAGCTGATTGTCGACGAAGTGGTCGACACCGGTAAACAATAGTGCGGGTTGACAGAATATTAAGAAAAAAATCTTTGATTGACGTTCGGAAGTCTGCCGGTATGATTGCTCAGGAATTACACGATGATAACCTTGCTGATGTGAGTATCATAGTATCTAGACGTCTGAGGGACATTAGGCTTTTCGGTCGTATTGGTGTGAAGAAACCTCTCATTAGTAAAAAGAATCAGAGAGCCCGATTGCAATTTGCCGAGAATCATAAAGGCTGGACTGTGCAGGACTGGAAAAAAATACTATTTTCTGATTAATCAAAATTTAAATTCTTTGGAAGTGACGGAAAACAGTATGTTCGACGCCCTGTTGGTGCCAGATATGATTGTAAATATCAAACACCAACAGTGAAACATGGTGGAGGTGGAGTCATGGTTTGGGGAGTCTTTTCGTATGAAGAAGTGGGTCAGTTGGTAGAAATTGAAGGTGTGATGGATCGCTTTGTATATAAGGACATACTAGACAAGCAAATATTTCCTTATGCCAAGGATAATATGCCTCCTGGATGGATCCTCCAACATGATAATGATGCGAAACGTGCTTCAAAGATCGTATCACAATATTTATCTGCCAAAAAGTGCAAGTTTTAGAATAGCCTGCTCAGTCTCCGGACTTAAATCCTATTGAGCATCTTTGGGATGAACTTGGTCGTCGAGTAGCCAACAAAAAACATTCGAATAAACAAGATTTATTCAAAACTTTGAGTGAAGAATGGAAAAAATCCCTCGAGATGTAATTATCCATTTAATCGAGTCAATGCCATGTCATTGCGCAGCAGTCATTATTTCTGAGGGAATAGCTACTAAATATTAAAAATATTATTATTTTGTGACTTAAAGTACCTTAAAGTTCCTGGCCCGATACTTATGATCATGCGTCTTTCACATTATGTTAAATAAAAAAATTATTTTAACTATTATTTTATTATTAACAACGTTTTATTCATAACAAAACATGTTATTCTATGTAAAATTAATCTTTTCTTTTTGTTCATTTTTCCTAAGACCAAAATAGCGAAAAAATTTACTTGACCCGAAACTTTTGATCGCCACTGTATGTATAAGAAATACGGTATAAGTAGAGATAACATTTTGAATGTTAGATTTTATTGTCTGCCTGTCGCGAAAAGAGAACGATTAATAACATGGTTAGGAAATAAACGATGAGGATAATGATAATTCCGCCAATGTATGAATATTGTGATCGAATACGTATTTTAGAAGCGCAATTAAGGTGCAAAAGGCACTTCATAAAATTACGAAAGAAATATACAAGTAAATTGACACATGCATTAAATTGTGAGCAATCTGCAATTGTTTGTTTACGACAATTGCAGATGGGCAATATATCAGATGAAAATTTTTCACATGCTGTGTCACGATGAGTTCAAGGATCTCTATTAACATTTATAAAAATGCAGCTATTTCATAAAACATAATCTATAAACAGGGTATCCCATTTTAAGGATCCACTCAAATATCTCAGAAATATTGTGTTAAATCGAAAAATGTTTTAGGCAAAAGTTGTATGGTATCAAAGGGTACATAAAACAACTGTACCAATTTGTTCACAGATGGTGCCACTTTCGAGATATTCACTGACAATTACTTTTCTTAAATAGAAGCCCGAACTTTTTATTACATCATCTTTTTCTACTAGATAATTTGAACAACTTTTGTCTAAAACATTTTTTCATTTGCCTAATATTTTTTTAGATATTTAAGAGAAATTTGGTAACTTCTGCAATATTTAACCTACAATATCTCGCTAACTATTTGTTGGAAGAGAAAAATGCTAGACCTTTTTATTCTATTTGACCTTAAGCTCAGGATGCATCAGAACAAAAAATAAATTGTACATTTCAATCTTCCAGTAATTGTGTTGAAACATTTTATACTTTTACAGTAGCAGTTAATATTTTTAAAAGTTAATATATATTTGATTATAATATTGGGTCTGGGAAAAAGTTCGTGGCGTTTTTCCCGATAGATGGCGTCAATTGCAAATAACTCAGGAAACACAGATCGCAGCGACACCACTAAACGCTCGTTGGAAAGGTGACACTTCGAGCGTTACTTTGAATGTATAAACATCGAAATTGGTGCAGTGGTTGGAAAGTTGTTTACGTTTGAAAATGGAGAAAAGTAATGAAAAATTGCGCTATATTTTACAATATTATTACGACAAAGGGAAGAACGCTGCGCAGGCTTGTGAAAAAAATTTGTGCTGTGTACGGTGAAGGTACTTTATCAAAATCTGCTGCGCGGAAATGGTTCGCTCGCTTTCGTTCTGGTAATTTTGATGTGAAAGATGAGTCATGCTCTGGTCGTTCAATCACTGAAATTCTTGAAAAAGTCCAGCAAGATAAGCATATCAGCAGTGTCGATATTGATATGGAGCTAGGCATTGACTACAAATCGGTTTTGAACCATTTACACAGAGCTGGCTACAAGAAGAAGCTCGATGCATGGGTTCTTCATGAGTTGAGCGCGAAAAACATGATAGACCGAATTAACATCTGCGATGCGCTGCTGAAACGCAATGAAATCGAACCATTTCTGAAATGTGTCATGACCGGTGATGAAAAATGGATCACGTACGACAATCGGAAGCGTCAAAGATCGTGGACAAGGGATGGTGAGCCGTCACAAGCATTCGCGAAACCAGGATTGACGCCGATAAAGGTGATGCTGTGTGTATGGTGGGACTGGAAGGGAATCGTCCACCATGAGCTACTTTCAGTTGGTCCGACGATTGATTCTCAACTCTACTGTGGACAACTAGAGAGATTGCGCCAAGCAATTGAAAGAAAACGGCCCGAATTGAATA
Source organism: Harpegnathos saltator (assembly GCF_003227715.2). Lineage (NCBI taxonomy): Eukaryota > Metazoa > Arthropoda > Insecta > Hymenoptera > Formicidae > Harpegnathos > Harpegnathos saltator. The sequence goes on along the minus strand of NW_020230594.1, from coordinate 75,918 downwards.
ATAGGGAAGGTGTTGTCTTCCATCATAACAACGCCCGACTACATACTTCTTTGATGACCCGTCAAAAATTGCGAGAGCTTGGTTGAGAAATTTTGATGCATCCACCGTATAGCCCAGACATAGCACCCTCTCAATATCACTTGTTCCGATCTCTGCAGAACTTTTTCAATGAAATTAAGCAGGTTTCAAAAGAAGCCTGTGAAAACCACTTGATTCAGTTTTTCAACCAGAAACTACAGAAGTTCTTCATCGATGGCATCGTGGCTCTACCCGAAAAATGGCGAAACATTGTTGATAATAATGGAGCATAATTGGTTTAAATAAATTCATTTTCACACTATAAGAAAACCAGTTGAATTTTACTAAAACAAAAAACGCCACGAACTTTTCCCAGACCCAATATATAGACATATAATTATTAACATTATTTTAATACATAATGAGGAGTTATAAGTTTACAACCCGAAGTGTGAAGGTAGATTGGGTTAAGACAAACATAAAAGTCCCATACCGTTTTGCGAGATTCGCGATAATTATCGAGTTATTAATGATAGAAATCTGAGGAGTGGGAGCGTGCCGGCAAGATGATTGGAGAAGCGTTGCACCTGCTTAGGCCGTAGCGCGGCCCAGTCAATCTAGCAACTGTTGCTGGTGCGCGGTGAGGGGAAGACAATGCACTGTTATTCGTTGTTTTATTTCGCCAGACCTATGTCTCACCGCACGCCGTCCACGGTTGCCGGGTCGAGTGGACTGCGCTGTGGCTTGAGTAGCTACAACGCTTCTCCAATCATCTATGTCGGCGCGCTCCCATTCCTCAGATTTCTGTCATTAATAACCCGATAATTCTTACGAATTTCGCAAAACGGTATAGGACTTTTATGTCTGTCTCAACTCAATCTAACTTCACACTTCGGGTTGTAAACTTATAACCCCCCACCCTGTATATACAAAGGGCACGCCAAGTATTTGTCTAAATCTTTATTTTTTTATTTTTTAATTATATTTATTATGTTTATTATTCTGTTTATTCTATCTTTGTTATTTATTATTTGATTACTTACCAATTTTCTAAATTATTTTTTACTTTTAATTTTATTTTTACATTTTTTAAGTTTTAGTAAATAGATACTTTTGTAATATATATAATAATGTAATATATATAATAAATAATACTTTTTGTAATGTCAATACCAGGTATGTAAATATGAAACCGGAATTTTTGTATAGAAAATACACGTTTATTGTATGAAAATGATAAAAAATATTTTATTCGAAGTATTGCCCATCGCTAGCTATATATTTTTCCCACCTGTCTGACAATTTGTAGATGCCACGCCAAAAAAACTGTTACTCTCTTGAGGTAAACCAGTCATCGAGCCATTTTCGTACGTTTTCGTAAGAAGTAAAGCGCTGCTCAGTAAGTGCATGTTCCATCGATGCAAATAAGTAGTAATCGGACGGAGCCAAACCTGGTGAGTAAATCGCATGCGAAAATATTTCCCAACTAAACGCCTTAATCGTTTCCTTGACCAGTTTTGCTGTATGTGATAGTGCATTATCATGAAACAAAATCATTTTGTGTTGCCTTTTTTGATATTCTAGTCGTTTTTCACGCAAAACTTGAATCAAATCGATCATTTGTTGTCGGTAGCGTTCAGTATGAACGCCGGTTTCGCCAGGTTTTAGCAGCTCATAATAGATCACACCCTTCTGATCCCACCAAACACAGAACATTGTCTTCCGTCCATAGCGATTTGGCCTTGCAGTCGATGTCGATGGTTCACCTGGAGTCACCCATGATCTTTTACGCTTAGAATTCTCAAAATATATCCACTTTTCATCGCCAGTCACAATTCGATGGAGAAATGACATTCTTTTGTACCTGGCGAGCAGCATTTCGCAAGTGGTTTTTCGGTTTTCCTGCTGTCTTTCATTCAGTTCATGTGGAACCCATTTTCCCATCTTCTGGATCTTTCCTATGGCTTTCAAACACGCGCGCCGCCTGTACGTGGGAGTGTTTCTCTCGATCGCCCTCTATGGGGCGCCTATATGGGCGCCCCAGTTGATGGCCATCGTCCAAGGCAAAAGCCTTATGCGCCAGGCTCTAAGGACGGTGGTCGTGAGGGCGATACGGGGGTTCCGCTCCATATCGTATATGGCAGCGACGACCCTGGCCGGCTCCCCCCTGTGGAGCTTCTAGCTGAGGAGCGAAGTGTCCTCTATTGGAGAATACGGAAGCTCCACGAGAGGGGGGAGGCAGTATCGGCTAGGGGTCTGGCGGCCCTGAGATCCCAGGCGGTCGCCCGAACTCTCGAACGATGGGCGGATGGAATGTCCGTTTCACGGAAGTTTGGGCGACTGACGACGGAGGCTGTCCGCCTCTGCCTGGCGGAAATGCAAGGCAGGAGGGGGCGCGGACTAACATATCATTTGGTGCAGGTGATGACGGGGCACGGCAGCTTCGGGCATTACCTGCACCGGATCAAGAAGGAACCCACCACCGGGTGCCACCATTGCCCGGAGCGAGACGACACCGTGCACCATACCCTGGCCGAGTGCGAGGCATGGAGCCAGGAGCGCGGTGTCCTCGCCCGGGCAGTGCGGTGCAGGGAGCAAGATCTCTCGCTCCCGTGCAAGCCGTGTGCGGGAGCGAGGAGGTATGGGGAGCGGCGACCTCCTTCTGTCGCGATGTAATGTCGCGAAAGGAGGCCGCCGATTGGGAGCGTCGCCCCGGAAACCGCCGCAAAGAGCGATGGGGAGGGCGGTGCTCCCCGGGTGTGGGCAGCGGACCCCATGGGGCGCCGGCCGAGGAGGATAGGCCACCCGCTCGCCGGAGGCCGCCTCCTCGGCCGCCTCGGGCTCGTCTTCGAACGCGCGGGGAGGGGGTGACGGATGCGTGATACCCAGCCGCCCCTCCTCTAGGCGTCGGATAGAGTAGACGAGGGGGAGTGGAAGTCGGGTTTAGGGCTGGGCTTCACTCCCTCGCCCCCTCCTTCGGAGGGGAGCAATGGGGGGCGCAAAAAGAGGGTGGATGTCCCCTCCCTCCAAGTATAAACCAGAAGGCCAACCCGGCCGGGAAAGCGGTCGGGGGACGGCGCCCAGGACTCTCTCAGTGAGACATGGCGCGGTACTCGTAGCGAGGGGCTCCCGGAGAGCCCTGGGGCCGGGGTGTCGGGGAGGGAATACGGGAGTAGTTCCCCTGACCTCCCCCCACCACGGTCCGAATGGTAGACATCCCGCAGGGGTTTTAGTCAGTACGAGTCTGACATAACCCCCAACCCCCCCAAAGGGTCGGGGGTATCCATAATGGATTTCCCCTGCGTTACCAAAAAAAGAGCGCCTGTTTCACGACGTCCTCGTCTAAGTTTTTATTGGGAAGCCTGAGTTCTATCTCCGTTACGAGAAACCGAGCGCAATCGTTTACAAGTTTTGCAAACGTTTGCAGTTGTTCACATCGAGCGTCAATACATTTTATTATAAGTCCTAGCCCGTCATAAGATGTCGCCTGCATCACGATGTTTCCCGTGTAGACTTTTCGTTTCTTCGTCGACGGCTGCTGTCCCTGGGATAAATCGGTAGGCATCCTCTTCGATGCAGTGTTCATCTCGGTCGTTTTCGTATTTTCAGTCGCTATGATCGCCCTTGCTCCATACGCCGTGGTAAAGGTAATGGTCACGTCGTTGATATTGTTGCGCCCGTGCGGGAAAAAGCCGTGATGTTCATGCCGCTGAATCGATATCGATGAGAGAGTTCCTTGACAACGATGATAACAGAACAGCTGAGAGAGTCTCTGGCTAGCCATCTTGAAGTACAGATGTGAGACGCAGAAATTATAGATTAAAGAATTATTCTTGTTAAAAGTTCGAGCAAGTTGCTCTGTGTAAAGCAAAGTTTTATATTTGCTACGTGAGAGTTTCTAATTTATCCGAGTGCAAGTGTGAATGTTGGCGTAAGTGCAACATTTTGGGGGCTCGTCCGGGATCATAACGAGAAACGATCGGGACTGCAACGTGAATCATTGTGACACGAGTCGCGAATGAAAAATGACATCCGAAGCAAGAGATTACGCGGTACCTAGCCGACGGAAGCGGGTTCGCTCAATTGAGCCGGAAACGACGGGGACGGAGGCGGCAAGCTCCGGAACGTCGGAGATATCGGTGCTGCAGGATGTGGTCCAAGAGATCCGAGCAATGAGAGAGGAACGACAGGAGCTCCTTGAGTTGCGACGTTGGAGGAGAACGGAGGAGCAAGGACAAGGGGAACCCGATGACAGGCGTGGGCAGGAAAATCCAGACCAGTGCAATTCTATCGCTTTAAAATTAAAACCTGATATTTATGATGGAACTGAACCGTTTTATGAGTATGTCACGTAGTTTGAATTAATTGCGCGAGCAAATGCGTGGAAGGAAAAAAAACATTAGTTTTCTTAGAGGCTAATCTTAGAGGAAAGGCGCGTTCTGTTGTCAATGGTGTAGGTGAAAATTTAAATTATGAGGAAATGAAATCGAAATTAGAATTATAATTCGGGGAACAATTTTGTTTTCAGAATTATTATTATCAACTAACTAATAGGAAAATGAAATTCGGTGAAGATTACGCGACATTTGGGCATGAGTTGGAAAGATTAGCTCGTTTAGTTTATCCCGAATGTTCGTTTGAGGTGCGGAATAAAATTGATTGTGCGCAATTCATTGCGGGAATGCCTGAGGGGTTTGTGAAACGCACTTTACAGTTAGAGGGAATAATTTCTTTAAATTTAGCAATAGAGCGGGCGAAGATAGTGCGAACAATTTCGGGAGGGGATTTTTCGCAAAAACCACGAGAGAATGGGGAAATGCTTTCGGGAACACGAAAATTGCAGTATGAAAATTCGAAGGGAGAAAAGGATTTTTCAGGAAGAGAAAAGGGAAATTCCCTCAGAGGGAAGAGACAAAATAGGGAATGTTGGCAATGAGGGAATATAGGACATTTTCGTGCGGACTGTCCAACTTTTGTAAATCAACGCCCAAAATAGAAATTGCCGAATGGAACGGGGTCGATTTGGCAAATGCAAGTAAAACCCTGATTAAAAATAAGTTTAGATTTAGTCGTGCAACAGATAATTTTTGTTTTTCCGGAAAGATAGATGGAAGGCCTTGTAGATTTAAGGTAGATACGGATTCGGATATTTCAATTATTAGCAGAAGACTTGTAGAACCTTTGAGAAAAGTGACTAAAATGGAAAATGGTTATTTTTCTTATCCTACGGGAGAGATAGTTCCTATTCAAAGTAAGGTGGTTATTACGTGGAATTAAGAAAATTTGTATCGACTCTTTTGATGTTTGTTGCTGATATTAATGATGAATGTATTCTTGGGGCGGATTTTCTTTCAGCGACAGATGCTGAATCAAGTCTGAAGTCTGTGCTGGGAATTAAGACATTGAATGAATCTAGGGAAGAGTTTCATTGTTCGCGTTGCGACATTATTTTCTTTGCCGTCAGTAAATTGCCGTCGGCCCTCACGCCACAGCCATTCGAACAAAGTTGTTGGGCGCCAGGTGCGGATAGCCGCACCGATCACCAACACGAGAAAAAAATAATTAACGGTCGACCGCGACGCGAGAGTCCGACGGACCCGGTAGCCCTACGGGAATTATAGTCGGTAGACGGGATGGGTTCTGGCGGAAATAAAAAAGAAGCAGACAAAGAAAGAAGGACGCGAATTTTTGCGATAATCTCGCTTTATTCTGGGAGCCGGTACGCTCCGAGATATTTACGGGACGGTACAATTAACTTTCCCCGTCGCTCCTACGCGAAGTCGATACCGCTCGACGCACACAATGAATTTCTTGGGACGCGACACGTAAACGGACACCGAAAGAATTGCAGGTGGACGGTCTTACAGTAGCGGGAATCTCTCGGCGGCGTTGTCCTGGGTAGGCGGCGGGTTGGTCGATCCGGTCGTGCGGACTGGGGTCGTTCTTTCCTCCTCGGGAGTTCCGCCCTCGGTATCGCACGGTACTGCTAGTTCCGGTAGCGAGCGGAATGCCCAACTAGATTCGTTGTTGGTATTTCGGAACGGCACACGCAAAACTCTCACACAATCCCCTTTGTCTTAGTGCGCTGAGTACAGGCGACGAATAGTAGTCGCGAGCGGAGCCCCAAATCAGATCTCTTTTCTTTGATTCCTGAGCGGCACACGAAACTCTCTCTCTCTCTCTCTCTCTTGCGAGTCAAAACGCGAAATTCCTCTCGGCGCGGCCAAAACGAATCTTATCCTTTTGAGACGAAAAACGGATCTCTTTCTTCTTCCAACGGAAAAAACGGCATCTCGTTCTTTCGCTCCGTTTTTGCGAGGGGGTTCTCCTCTCCCCGTTCTTCGCCTACTCCAGCGGTACAGCAATCCTTCCGCGGATCATTGTTATTGTTCCGCGAAACGGATGCTTCATCTCGCTCTCGCTCTCTATCTCTCTCTCTCTCTTTCCTTGTCTCGCCCATGGATCCGCGCGCCTTGTCTTCGGCGATCGCGCCATATGACGGGAGCGTGATCGCCGGTCTCCCGTCTCCTTCTTCCTTGTTGTGTTTGTGGCCTATGGAACAACAAAGGCGGCAGCGGTAGTACTTTTCGGGACGACACATAATTCGATAATAGAAACGAGAATCGAGAGCAATCACCTGATGTGCCGGTGTCTGGCCCAGGCCGATGTCCTCCTCATCTTCTTGATCCTCTTGTCCTGGCGGTCGGCTCGGGAGGTCCAAGGGCACAAAACTCGGGGGCGCGAGACCGTCGCACCTGCACGCTCTTAACATTAATTTCTCATTAATTCGGGGGAGGCAATTCGGCTCCCCTCCTCCGCTAACCTCACGCGATAATCTCCCCCCCCGGAATTCTCACATTGGGATCGAGGGTTCGCATTGTGACGGGCGCCTCCACGGCCGCCACGTCACAGCATGTGAATTTTGTTACGCAGATTCCTGATTTTCTTTTGGAATTGTTTGAATGTGATTCAAAGAATTTAGAATTTAAGCAAAAAGTAAAATTTGCTGAACTATTAACTGAATTTCAAGATATATTTTCTGAAGTAATTGTTGCAGGGGATTGTAAGATGGTGGAACATAAGATTGAATTGTCGGATCCTCGCCCGATTAAGCAGTTTCCTCGTCGTATTCCTCTTCAATATCGTTCGGAGGTTGATGGAATTATTAAAGAGATGCTAGAAAAAGGAGTAATTAAGAAGTCACGGAGTCCTTGGATTTCTTCTGCTGTGATGGTTAAAAAAAAGGATCTTTACGATTTTGTGTCGATTATAAGAAGTTGAATGCTGTAACAGTTAAGGATTCATATCCGATATCACGTATTGATGATACCCTGGATCGATTAGCGGGAAACGTTTGGTTTTCTCCGTTGGATTTGAAAAGTGGGTATTGGCAAGTGAAAATTCGTTCGGAGGATACAGAAAAAACAGCGTTTTCTACCGGTAAAAGTTTATGGCAATTTACTGTTTTACCTTTTGGACTTTGCAATGCGCCAGCGACTTTCGAACGATTGATGGAACAAGTTTTAGGGGAGTTGTTGTCCAAGATTTGTTTAGTACAGGGTTTTTCAATTGGTGCGAGTCAATGTTGACAGCCTGTGGCGGCCATGTTGTTTTGGCGGCGTCTGTCTAACCTGTTGTTTATTATTCAGTCACTGATGCCAAATCACCATGACAAGTTACACGATTGAGCAGTTCGTCCAAATGATAAAACTTTATTATCAAGATGAGTGTTCGTTAGTGCAAACATTGCGCGTATTGCGCCCATTTTACGGCAGACGCGGTGGCCCTTCAAAGTCGACTCTCCAATGTTTGGTGGCCAAATTCGAGACGACCGGTTCGGTAAACGATCAGCCAACATCCGTACGTCAAAGGAACGCCAGATCGGCCGAGAACATCGTCGCTGTAAGTGAAAGTGTGCAGGAGAACCCGAGGCAGTCAATTCCACGCCGTGCACAAGAACTCGGCCTTTTGCAGACTTTAACTTGGCGAATTTTGCGTCAGGACTTGGGCCTGCACGCGTACAAGATCCAACTGGCCCAGGAGCTCAAAGTTAATGACCATAGACAACGCCGTTTGTTCGCTGACTGGGCTTCGGAGCATTTGGAAGAGGATCCCAATTTTGGCCGAAAAATCATCTTTAGCGACGAGGTGCATTTTTGGATGAATGGCTATGTTAACAAGCATAATTGCCGTATATGGCACGACGCCAACCCACATGAGGTTCAACAGGTAGCAATGCATCCACAAAAAGTTACTGTTTAGTGCGGATTTTGGGCCGGCGGCGTCATTGGTCCGTACTTTTTCGAAAACGACGTTGGTGAGGCCATCACCGTCAATGGCGAGCGCTACAGAACGATGATAACCAATTTCTTTTGGCCCAAATTGAACGATATGGACATGGATGACATGTGGTTCCAGCAGAACGGCGTTACGTGCCACACAACGGACGGTGTTGGACGATGGACATTCTGCATGAATGATTTGAGGGTATGATTATCTCTCGCAGAGGTGACGTGAATTGGTCACCAAGATCGTGCGATTTGACCCCGCTAGACTTTTTCTTGTGGGGTTTTCTGAAGTCGCAGATCTATGCCAATAAGCCGCAATCGACCGATGCTCTTAAAGTCAACATAACCCAGGCCATCGCTCAAATTCAGCCGGATCTATGCAGCAGAATCATTGAAAATTGGACCACTCGGATCCGTGCCACCGTGAGAAGCCGCGGCGGACATATAACGATGTTATATTCCACACATAATGGCATACATGGGCCTTTCAAATAAAAAAAGAATTTCGTTAATACCTCACACACAGCTTGTTTTATTCCATTGCAACATCGACCCGCCCTTATTGGAAAACCCTTTATATTTAGATGATGTTATTATTTTTAGCAAAACATTTGAGGAAATGATTCAAAATTTAAGGGCTGTATTTTTATGTTTTCGGGATGCTGGATTGAGTTTGAATCCAAAGAAGTGTTCTCTTTTAGGTAAAACTGTTACATATTTGGGCCATATTATTTCTGAGAAGGGAGTGACGACTGATCCGAAAAAATTGATGCAGTTAGAGAATGGCCAGTTCCTCGAACAAAAAAGCATCTTCGTAGTTTTTTAGGATTTTGCTCATATTATCGAAAATTTATTAGGGGATTTTCTTTAATGGCAAAACCTCTGTATTCTTTGACAGAGAATCTTTATAAATTCTCGTGGACAGAGCAGTGCCAAGTGTCTTTTGAGAAATTAAAGAAAAATTTAATTTCTTCTCCGATATTAACTTTTCCTTCGGAGCAAGAGATATTAATTTTGAATACGGATGCTTCGGATCATGGAGTTGAAGCAGTTTGTCTCAGGTTCAGGGAGAATCTGAGAAAGTGATTGCTTATTTTAGTCGAGTTTTGAATAAAACTGAAGGGAATTATTGTGTCACACGTCGAGAGTTATTGGCAGTGGTGGATTCAATGAAGTTCTTTCATCATTATTTATATGGAAGAAAGTTTGTTATTCGAACAGATCATATTTCTTTGAGATGTCGTTCAAAGATCTTGAAGGACAATTAGCTCGTTGGTTAGAGAAACTTCAACAATATGATTTCGAAATTTGGTATCGAAAGGGTAATTTACATCGGAACGCCGATGGACTCTCACGTCGACCGTGTGAATTGCTTTCTTGTAATTATTGTAGAAAAATTGAGTACAAAGAATTAGAAAACAAAGCCGGAATGGTTGGTCGAATTGTTTTAGGAGGAAAGCAAGAGAATTGGAGAGAGGTTCAATTGAAAGATGAAGTTGTCTCCATTTTTCTTCTAGGAAAGGAACAAGATCGACGTCCAACTTGGCAGGAGGCGATTTCGAAGGGTCCTTCTGCAAGAGTTTATTGGAATCACTGGGATGCCTTGTTGGTTCAAGAAAGAATTCTTTATAAGAAATGGGAGTCACCATCATTAAATAATAAACATGTTTTACAGATTATTGTTCCTAAAGAAAAGATTAATGTTATAATGGGAGAGGCTCATGATTCTCCTTCAGGGGGACATTTTGGTGAGAATAGGACGTTAGCTAGAATTCGTCAAGGTTTTTATTGGGCTACTTGCAAGAGGGATGTAGAAGATTGGTGCAGGACTTGTAAAATTTGTGTTGCTAGGGTAGGCCCTTCTGATAAAGGGAAATCTCCTTTACAGATTTACAATGTTGGTGCTCCGTTTGATAGATTGCAAATGGATATATTAGGCCCTTTTCCTTATAGTTCTTCAGGAAATAGGTATCTTCTTGTCATAATTGATTGTTTTTCAAAGTGGGTAGAAACGTTTCCACTTACGAATATTAGAGCTTCTTCGGTAACTGAAGTTTTTATTAGTCAAATAGTTTCTCGTCATGGGGTTCCCTTAGAAATTCATATTGATCAAGGGAAATATTTTGAATCAAAACTTTTCCAGGAACTTGCTCAATTACTGGGAATGAAGAAAACAAGAACAACTGCTTTACTACATGGGCTGAAAAGTCTTTGGCCTGACATATAGATGGCGCCACAAACTAAAAATCCTTATATTTCCTATTGAGTACCAACCTTAACTTAGATGCTGTAAAAATTTCATGATATTTCGTTGACTCGTATACAAGTTATAGCTTTCGAAGTGACATTAAATCTGAATTTATCTTTACTATGGAAAAAAGTGAATTTCGTGTTTTGATTAAACATTGCTTCCTGATGGGAAAAAACACTGTTGAAGCAAAAGCATGGCTTGATAAATGTTACGGCACATCTGTCCCACCGAATTCAACCATCAAATATTGGTTTGCTGAGTTTCGTCGTAACCGTACGAGCACAAATGATGCACCACGTTCAGGAACGCCAAATGAGGCAGTTACTCCAGAAAACATCCAGAAAATCAGTGAACTCGTGTTGAATGACCGCAAAATGAAATTGAGTAAGCTAGCTAACATCATAGGCATCTCAAAGGAGCGTGTTGGTCATATCATTCATGAATATTTACACATGAAAAAGCTTTGCGCGCGTTGGGTGCCGCGTTTTTTGACAATTGAGCAAAAAGCGGAACGTGTTCGACTTTCAAAGCAAAATCTGGCCCTGTTTAACCGCAATAAGAAGGAGTTTTTGCGTCGATTTGTCACAATGGATGAAACATGGATCCATCACTACACACCGGAGTCCAATCGGCAGTCAGCGGAGTGGTTATTGCCTGGTGAAAGCCGTCCGAAGCGCCCGAAGACACAACAATCAGCCGGCAAGGTTTTGGCCAGTATTTTTTGGGATGCGCATAACATAATATTCATTGATTATCTTGAACATGGTAAAACTATCAATAAAGAATATTACTGTACATTACTGGATCGATTGGACGACGAGGTCAAGGTCAAACGGCCACATTTGGCAAAGAAAAAAATTTTGTTTCACCAAGACAATGCTCCAGCTCACTCGGCTCGCGATACGACCGATAAATTAAAGAAATTGCGCTATGAATTGGTCCCGCATCCCCCGTATTCTCCAGACCTGGCCCCCAGCGACTATTTCCTTTTTCCCCGACTGAAGCAGTGGCTCGCTGGTAAAAGATTTTACTCGAATGAGGAGGTCAAGTTGGAAACAAATGCCTATTTTGAGGGACTTGACACCGAGCACTATAAGACCGGCATCGAAATGTTAGCGGACCGTTACACTAAGTGCATTACTCTAAATGGAGATTATGTCGAGGAATAAAACACTTTTTTCATTAAAAAAATCGTTTTTTCATTGTTAAGCCAAAGACTTTTCAGCCCATGTAGTACATCCGCAATCAGATGGGCAAGTAGAACGACAACATAGAACAATTTTGGATTATTTGGCAAAATTAATTTCTGTTCATCAGAAGGATTGAGATCGTTGGACTTCAATGTGTCTCTTGGCCTATCGTTCTTCTAAACATGAAACCATGGGATTTACTCCAGCAGAACTTTACTTTGCTCGGAATCTTCGTATTCCTCTTGATCTTTTACGAGGAACTTCTGATGAAGAGCAATTTTCATCTGAGAAGTCTTATGTTTTTAAATTGAGAAAGAGGTTGGATTCAATTCATGAGACAGCTCGTAACTCTTTGTTTATTAAATCAGAAAAGATGAAATCTTCGTATGATAAGAAGGCAAAGGATGGTGTTTTTTCAATAGGACAAAAAGTTTGGTTATTTAATCCTCATTGTATAAAAGGAAAAACTCCTAAACTTCAAAGAAATTGGGAGGGTTCTTATAAAGTAATTAAGAAATTGAGTGAGGTAGTGTACTGTATTCAATTATCTCCAAAGCATAAGAAAAAGATAACTCATGCGGATAGGTTAGCGTCTTTCCGAGAAAGAAAGTCAGGAAGATGATTAGGGAAAATTTACATCCGCAAACCTTTAAATGTAAGTTCATTCTGGTCAGGTATGCACTCTTTTTGTTATTTTTCAGGAAAGAATATCGCTGAGTAAGGTTCGTTGCAAGAGACTAGATAGTTCTTAAAGATAAACACTTAAAGAAGACCACCTTCCCCACGGTTTTTGACCGTGGTTTTTCCGTGGGACATTGGGCAAATGCCGAGGTGGGGACTTGGGGTGTTCTTAAAAAGAGAATGTTGGGTGCATGGATGTTACCCCCCCCTGGTCCGAAGACTAGATTCAGCGGATTACAAGAACATGAAGAGGAAGTCGACTCTTTGGTCCTTGGGAAGATGGTTGTTGGGATCTGAGGACGGTGTCCGCAGAGCCTGAAGCAGCAGCCAAGGCTGGGACAAGGAGACGTCTTGGTACTCTGGAGCAACATTTTAGAGGACATTAGGGAGACGATTATTCTTTTTTCCCCTAAAATTGTCGGGACGACAATTTATGGAGAGGGAGGGCAGTGTTGCGCCCGTGCGGGAAAAAGCCGTGATGTTCATGCCGCTGAATCGATATCGATGAGAGAGTTCCTTGACAACGATGATAACAGAACAGCTGAGAGAGTCTCTGGCTAGCTATCTTGAAGTACAGATGTGAAACGCAGAAATTATAGATTAAAGAATTAGTCTTGTTAAAGGTTCGAGCGAGTTGCTCTGTGTAAAGCAAAGTTTTATATTTGCTACGTGAGAGTTTCTAATTTATCCGAGTGCAAGTGTGAATGTTGGCGTGAGTGCAACAATATGGACGGGCTCCGGCACGGGCCTGGTTACCGAATGCAAGTAATCGCTTATGTGTTTCATGTACTCCTTCAACTTTTCCCATGTGTCGAACTTGAACTGGATCCCTGTAGAGGTATTGCCGAATAGTTTTATTGTAGGCTCGAACGTTGTACTGTCGTTTGATGCCCGATTTGCATCCTCTTGGTATCCGAAGTGTTGAGGGGATAAGTAGTGGAGAGAAGCATATAGCTCTCATAGCAAGCCTTCCCAGAGTCACCATACGCGATCTTCTTAAATTCTGCGTTTGCGTTAGTTCGCCATTATGTTTCTCACAAAAACTTATTATCCCACAGGTGAAAACACGAGAACTAATATACTTCGTCGCACGAAACGAGTACTAACACTGAAGAAGCTCAAATAGTTTGGGCCCAGCCCAATGGGCTTCTTATAGGAAAAAGAAAAGTGAAGGGTTAGTTCTGTATGCATACAACAAATAAATTTATTTATTAATATTTGTTAAATGATTCAACCTAGAACGTTCTAGAATTTCTCAGAACGAAGCATACGTGTTCCTACAGGTTTTATGATATCGTGGGAGTAAGCGTTATATTTGTCGAAGCAGTGGATGGGAAAATACATTTTATGGTATTTTGTGAAAATTTCCAATCGGACTCTATTGTAGTCAAAACCGATTATGTCGTCCATCCTTACATCTAAATTTATGTTTAGATAAACACATTTCTACAAATCATTTATGTAGGCCGCAAAGGAATGGCGCACATTTTTTCACATCTGAAAATTTATAAAAACGAGAAGAAAGAAGGTTTATTCTTTTGTGACCGCGATAAGGTTTATTTTTTTGTGACTGAACGCGAATACGCGAATACGCGAATCCTGCAGATTCTGACAGGGTTTCATGTTATCGCAGGAATAAGAATTATATTTGCCGAATCAGCGGATGAGAAAGTGCCCTTTACATCTTTTTTGTGAACCGGAGTCCTATCCTAGTCAAAACGGATTATATTTCCTTCTACGTATCTAAATTTAGGTAAACAGACGATTCTACAAAACGTTTTTCGTGTAGGACCTAAGGGAACCGCACGGAACTCGCATTTTTCACGTCACGAGAATGCGAGATATAGATATGAGAAGAAAAAGGTTTATTCTTTTATAGCAGGAATAATGTGATCCTTTAACAGGTACCAAATTCTGCAATAAAACTAGACGAATATTGCCGAAAAACGCTGGTATAGTTAGTCCCGTCTTATTTACACAGGCATTCGTGGAGGTTTCCCAAAATTTTGGAAATTCCATGTTATATAACAGTGTTCGAAACTGCTGCGACGTATTTTACTGTTTCCATCGCTTCGAGCAACATTCCTATTCCGTGATATTCGTGAAAGTATAAGATGTCGCAGCTTTTCAAAATTGTACGTGACTGTGTAATTGCAGCGTTGGTAGCAAATCCAAAAATCAAATGTGGGAAATATCTGTGTGAACTCGTGAGTGATGATGAGAAGACATATGAAGTGTTTTATAAATTCGCGGCCATGTACAGTAGTGGCCTACTGGCGATGTTATTCGCTTGCGGGCAATTTAAAAATAATCCTCGCTTGCATGGGATTGCAGCCGAAATTGTAGAAGCGAGAAAATTACTCGGAGAGAATGAAGAAGATATCGGTGACCGTATTCAGGACATGTTCTTTTCCGCATTGTAAGCAATTTCCTTTCGCTGTGATGTGACATAAATGAATAAATCTAATAAATGCTGGTGTTCACGAATATGTTCTTGTGTTCTTCATTTTCTCAGTTCTCACCAGTACTGTACGAAGCGGAAATCCAAAGAGCCGCTCTCGTTCGAGTATAAGGCTCCCTCATCAACGAAATCTGCCCCTGAGTATAAGGAAAATAAGTATAAAATTATTCTCTTGTAGAGCCTCGTGTTTAATATCGAGTTAAATTTTAGCAAGTCGTAATAAAATAGCGAGAACTGACAAAGATATCTCCTGCAATATTGCGAAGGAACTTTCGTCCGTCGTCGGCAAATTGCCGTCGGTCCGCGCGTCACGGTCTTTCCCACCAAGCACGAAAGTTGGGCGCCAGGTGCAGCGGGCTGCACCACTCACCAACGCGAATTCTCTAAACAAAGATTCGGCGACCGCGACGCGAGAATCCGACGGGACTGGTAACTCGGGATAAATTAAAGTCGGAAGGTTCTGTCGGAAATCGGGGCACGTAATGGAAGACAAAACGGTTTCGTTACGGAAATATGCTCTTTTATTGGCGGTAGCAGCACGCTCCGCAGCGCTCGCGAGACGATACAAAGCGGCCCTTACGGCGCTTTCTCTCGGGATCGAGACTCCCCTTCGCAACTCCCAACTGTGACGCAACGACAAAATTTTGAGATACCGAAAGAAGCAGGTGGACGGTCTTACAGGTTCGGGAACCTCCCGGCGGCGTGGTCCTGGCGGGTCGCTGTGCCGGTCGATCGTTCGCCTCTCCACCGGACGGTCGTCCTTCCCTTCTCAGTACGGTATGGGCCGTGACCAAGTCCTTCACATGCGATACACCAAAAGGTCTTTTCCAGTAGCGAAACACCCAAATCGATTCTTATTCGCGATACCCCAAACTACTCCTTTCTTAGCGGCAAAACTAAACTCTCTTCGAGCGGCAACGCGAAAAACTGTCTCAGCGACACGAACGTTTGTCTCTCTTCGCTCGAAAAACGCAATCTGCCTCTCATTTCTTTGTCGTTTTTCATCATTTTTGGGAGGGACTCCTCTATCCCCGTTCCTCGTCCATTCCGACGGTACGGTAATCTTTCCGCGGATCGTTGTTTTCGATCCGCGGGCAGGACTCTCTCTCTCTCTCTCTCTCTCTCTCTCTCTCTCTCTCTCTTTCACTCGCTAGGTGTTCCGCGAGCATTGTCTTCGGGTTTGTCTAGCCGCTGTTTATGGTTGTCAGGCCACGCAGCAGGAGCGTGCTCGTTGATCTCTTTCTTCAGTATTCCGTGTTGTTCTTGGGGGCCTACGAAACAACAAACGCGGCAGCGATAATTTCTTACGATATACAATGGGCGAACGCGAGACGATAATCGAGAGCGATCACCTGGGCCATGTCCGGCGGCGAGCGACATCCTTCCAATCCTCTTGCTCCTCCGGTCCGAGTGGTCGGCTCGGGAGGTCAAAGGGCATAAAGTCTAGGGACGCGAGACCATCGCAACTGCGCGCTCTTAACTCTAATTTAAATTAATCCGGGGAGGCCCCCCCCCCGAGCTTCCCGCAAGAGGGATGATAATTCTTGCCCCCCCCCGCATTGCGATCGAGGGTCCGCTCTCCTGGGACAGGCGCCTCCGCGGCTGCCACGTCACAATATAAATGAAAACGGCATTGATATTAGTCATGACGACACTGTTCACGTCACGGGTAACATCATCGAGTATGAAGACAATGGTCGATGAAACGACGCAACACGCAAGTGAAGCTAGTGAAACCCAGGACTTACGAAACTCGCAGGCTACACTAGTCGAAGGTAAGAAAAGGTAAGAGAAAATATCTTATACTCTTAGTTGTATTTTTATTCTAATTGTGTGTAAAATTTATATCTGTATAACACTTTCAGTTCATATTTACAGTATAACAGGGTAGTGGATACGAACAGTCGGAAGAACATTGAAGGGACAAAAGCGAAAACCAAAGAGTGTGCGAAGCGACAGCAAAAGCCGACACGGTCAACAACGTGAGTCCTTATATAAATGTATTGAAATACTCAGGGAAAAGTCGCGTAATTATAGAAAATTTAATATTCTTGGGAGGGAGTCGAATATTTGAATTCTCCGACCTCCAAAAGGAGCCAACATTACTGAATATTTAGAAAATGCTTTTCGGGAAATCCACGATTACGCGGTAAATTCGGGTGGCTCGAACAACTACGTGGGGCTGACGCTTGCTTCTTCAGACTTAACGCGGGGGTCTGCGGGTTTATCGCTTCATCCCGCTCGAGATTCAACCTATAACGAGATTTGGAATCTCGTGAATTCGTTAACGCAGAGTGCCGGAGGTCATGATATTTTAGAACATTTCAAAATTAATATTTTCAATGTCGCGGCATCTTCTAGTTGTAGAAAGAAATCATATAAACTAACTCATGAAGATATAGCGAAACGCTCGATCCTTATTATAAACAACTTTGACAATTTGTGCTTTCCTCATTCGCTCGTCGTAACGATAATGTACAACGAACGCGACAATGTGCGCACAGGAGAAATACATGATAAATGGAATTCTGTGAGGAAGCAATATTCTATATTACAACGAGACCTAGCGGTCGAACTGACACGGAAAGCCGGTGTCTGTATACCTGAAGAAGGGTGTGGTATTTCCGAGATCGAGCGTTTCCAGCATTATCTTGCCAGCAACGATATCGTAATCGTTGTTTATTACTTTAGTTCCTTGGCACGTGATGCGCCCCCCATGTACGATGGTAGCAGCGTAATGCTCACCTCCCACGGGCGCAAAGCTAAAATGACTTTGAACATTATGTACTACGAAAAATTCCGGCATTACAATCGAATATTAAATTTAAAAGCTGCATTGGGCAGCCAAGGTTATTGTGTATGTTGTAATAGCGAATATAAGCCGGGAAGGGGGCATCAATGCTCAAACGCGTGTCCACGGTGTGACCGCGTTCCAGCGTGCAAGGTATCAGGCGTAGAACTAATACGATGTGCCGCGTGTCAACGTGAATTTTACGGGTTGGTATGTTTCGAGCGTCATCGAGCGCAAAAATCGCTCCAAGGCACTTCATCTTTGAGGATCTGTAATATCCTGAGAGTTTGCAGCGATTGTGGCCGTTTACGAAACTTGAGGAACAAACACAATTGCAATGAGATCTTTTGTTATGTTTGCAACGCGTTGCAACCAATGAATCATCTATGTTATATGAAACCACTTCGATGCGACACTGGTTCATCCGACACGATGAATCCGCAGTGAGTAGGAAATAAAAACATGGTTGATGACATTGACGAAGCGACAGAAACACGTGAGCGCGTAAAAGGTCGCATCGCGTTTGTATCCTATGATTTTGAGACGCGTCAAGACGATACGATCGAAGGCACAGAAAACATTAAAACTCACGTTGTGACGCTCTGTACTGCGCAACAGATATGTGAAAGCTGCATGAATGTGGACGATATGGCGTTGCGATGTCGTTGGTGCGGAATACGCGAATTTATATTTCGAGACAATCCGGTGAAACAATTCGTCGGTTTTGTCACGAGACCGAGGAAAAGTTTCAAACAGATCATATGCATCGCACACAACGCAAGCGCATTCGATACGCAATTTATCCCACGGTACTTGGTTGAGACCAGTAATCGGGTGGAACTTAAGCTTATTTTAAACGGTACGAAGATTATATTGTTAACCGTTGGGCAAACAAAATTTATCGACAGTGTTAATTATATGTCTATACGCTTGTCAGCATTACCAAAAGCCTTCGGGTTAAAAGATACTGCAGGCAAAGGCCAGTTTCCGCATTTATTTAACACTAGATTTACGGACCGAGCCAATTTGACTCATTAAAAATTTGATCACTATATATATATAAAACTTTAATATTACTTTTTAAAAACATACGTTGGTTTTTAGTTAAGTAATGAAATATATGTAAACGTTCATTCCTCTTCCCCGCAGACCCCTTCATTTCGCATTATCGAATGTGGTATACCTATTTTCACGGTTGTGAGCCAATTTGACTCATAGAATGGTTTAACAGTTAATCGCATAACATGAAATTTATTGGTCCTATCAGGCCTGGGCAACAGTCAAGTCGCACGTGATTTGTTTCTCTTCTCATTTGGCATTCCTCACATACAATATTTGTGTGTATGTGGGAGCCATTGTCACTTGTTTTCGCTATTCCGCTACATTATTACCCACTTCTGTCATCATTTCGATTTATACATCGCGTGTGAGCAGTGCAGTGAAGTAATATATAATTTATAATTTTATAAAATTCATTTTTTGCCAGAAAAATTTGATCCACAAAGGTAATTTTGTAATTTATTTGTAAAAGGTATTACAATTGATATTTATTTTATCTGGTTATCTAGGGTTTCTATTATGGGAAAATATCAGAAAAATTGTCTTTTGTTGGAAAAACTAATCAAAATAAAGAAAGACCAATCAGATAATGAATCGGATGCAATTGATATAGACCAATGTGATAACGAAATTGAATTAGAGGAGGAAGTCAATAAAATTGAATCTTCAAGCAGTGAAGATGAAGATCTTTGTTATATAGCTCCTAACAAAAAAAGAGCCAGGGTTGTTTCTGATTCTGAAACCGAAAGCGAAGATGAAATTTTTCGTTACACAGCTCCTAGTAAAAAAAGAGCTAGAGTTATTTCTGATTCTGAAACTGAAAATGATTTAGACGCTATCGATACATCTTCTGATAAAGAAATTTCAGCCGAAAAAGCTGCTGATGGGACTTTATGGGAAACATTGAACGAAGGCAGAAACGTAGGTAGATCACCGATTTATACCATATTCAAAGACGTTTCTGGTCCAACTGCCTATGCTAAAAGGCATATTATGCTTGGTTCGGCAAGTAGCGCATTCAATTTGATAATTGACGAAGGTATGATGGCGTATATAAAATCATGTACCGAACTCGAAGCTCGTCAAGTTTTGAATAATAAGGAATGGACGGTTACAAAATCACAATTGTGGGCCTTTGTAGCAATTTTATTTGCTAGAGGAGCATGAGGCAAAAAATTTGAAGTGTTCATATTTGTGGTCTGCGAAGTGGGGTCCGGCTTTTTTCGCCCAGACAATGTCTAGAGATAAATTTATAGACATACTTCGGTTCATACGTTTTGATAAAAAAAATGAACGCAGTGAAAGACTGAAGACAGACAAATTTGCCTTGATTTCAAAAATATGGGAAAAATTTATAGAGAATAGTCAGGCTTGTTACAAACCTGACGCAAACATAACGATCGATGAGCAATTATTCCCTACTAAAGCTAGATGCCGATTTACGCAGTACATGCCGAATAAGCCGGATAAATTCGGCATCAAATTTTGGCTGGCATCCGATGTTAGAAGCAAATATCTTGTAAACGGTTTTCCGTACTTGGGCAAGGATGAAACCCGAGGATCAAACATTCCCTTGAGCGAATTTGTAGTAACTAAGCTTGCAGAGCCATATTTAGGCTGTGGACGAAATATTACCACAGATAATTTTTTTACTAGCATTTCACTTGCAAAAAAGTTACTTGCAAAGAAAACTACTTTGGTTGGCACTATACGTGCAAACCGAAAAGAATTACCTAAAATTGCGAAAGCCAAGAAAGATAAAATGACACAGTTTTCTACAAAACTGTATAGATCTGAGAATTGTACCCTGACCATTTATAAAAGCAAGCCTAATAAAAAAGTTTTACTACTAAGTACAAAACATAAAAATATAACAATTGAAAAAAATAAAAAACTTGTTCCAGAAACAGTAACCTATTATAATAGCACCAAGTATGGCGTTGATGTACTTGACCAAATGGCCCGAAAATATAGCGTTAAAGCAAGTTCACGCAGATGGCCTCTACAAGTTTTCTACAACATTTTAGATTTAGCAGCTATCAATGCTTGGATTCTGTATAAAGAGACGACTCAAGTAAATATTTCACGAAAAGATTTTATTTTCCAATTGGCTGAAGAGCTAAGAAGTAAATATAGAGAAGAAGTCGAGAACACTTCCATTCCAATGACAGAAATTCATGCTACTGACGCACGGAAGAATTGTCAAGTTCAACAATCATGCAAAAGAAACAGATGTAGAAACCATTGTGCTAAATGTAATAGAAATGTTTGCGGAAAATGTGTTTCAAAAACAGAGTTTATATGTAAAAAATGTTTTCCATGAATTTTTTGATAATAAACATTTCATTTAAATTGATTTGGAACTATTTTCTTTGCAAAAAACTTCAATTTTCTTGTATGAGTCAAATTGGCTCACTTCAGTAAAAATAGGTATATAATCAACATCCGTAAATCTAGTGTTAACACTGTAGAAAATCAACATTACATCGGACCGATACCAGATGCAAAATATTATTCTCCCGAAACAATGAGACCGTCTGAACGTGAGCGGTTTTTAGAATGGCACGAGGACATGGTGCGCAAAAACAGAGAATTTGATTTTCAACAGGAAATTGTGAGCTATTGCCGGAACGATGTCGATATTCTTCGACGGGCTTGTCTTGCGTTCCGTAAGAATTTCCTGGATCGTGGAAAAGTATGTCCGTTTGAAGAATGCACAACCATCGCCTCTACGTGCATGAGAGTTTTTCGTAAAAGCTTTCTGCGTGAAAACGAGATAGGTATTATTCCTTCGTGTGGGTATCGGCGTCTCAACAATTAATCCCGCAAAGCGTTAAAATGGTTGTTGTAGATGGAGCGTGAGCTCGGTCATATTATAACACATGCAGGTAGATATCGCGAACATCGCATACCGAAAGGGCTGCTCGTCGATTGGTATTACGAGACAACGAATCCTGCGCAAAGACACGTGTTACAATTTCACAGGTGTTTTTGTCATGGATGTCCCGCGTGTTTCAGGGTGAATCGTGATAGCCCGCTCTCGACCACCGTGAAGGGGGATACTATCGAGTCAAGATACGAGCATACACGCGTGACAACATCTCGTCTACACAAGCTAGGTTACATCGTAACGGAGAAGTGGGAGTGCATCTTCGATCGGAAGTTGCAGGACAATCAACCGATGCGCGATTTCTTTGCGAATCACTCAATGTTAGAAACTGAGCCACTCGATCCTCGCGAAACGTTCTTTGGTGGTCGTACAGGGAACATCGTCACCCGGTGCGATGTTACGGGTACGGAGAAGATACGTTACGTAGACGTATGCTCTTTGTACCCATTTGTGCTAAAGACGGGCTCTTTTCCGCTCGGTCACCCGGACGTATACGTGGGCGAAGAATGTTCCGCCTTGATTGGTATAGCTCCCAATTTTGACTTTAGCAGAGTGGAGGGGATCATGCGGTGCGAGGTGCTCGCTCCGTGTGATCTCTTTCACCTTGTACTCCCATTTCGCGTTCGCGGAAAATTATTGTTCGCCCTATGTCTTAGTTGCTGCGAGACATTTTCTCAATCCCTGTGCACACATGATAATCCGGCCGATCGAGAATTCGAGGGTACCTGGGTATCCTGCGAATTACGGAAGGATATAAAGAAGGGCTATAGTGTCAGGTCCCTGAGCGAGATATGGAAATATAAGATTTCGCAATACGACTCAAGTACTCAGTTGGGAGGTATGTTCGCGGGATATATCAACTGCTTTCTGCAACTTGAGCAGGAGGCTAATAGATGGCCTGCTGAATGCACCGACGATGAAGAGGCCAAAGAGCAATGTCTGCGGGAATATGAAAAAACAGAGGGTATTGTTCTCGATAGAAACAACATCGCGGTAAATTCGGGGTTGCGTTCGGTTGCAAAGCTTTGCCTCAATTCGTTCTGGGGTAAATTCGGTCAGCGATCTAATCTGCCGAATACCGAGGTCGTTAAGACGCGCGAATATTTCATGTCGCTGCTCACGAGTCCCGAGCATGAAATCATAAACATATTGCCCGTGAATGATGAGGTTCTCTACGTCTCATGGCGATTACGACAAGAGGCGCTTGTCCTCTATGCAACTACAAACGTCGTAATAGCGGCCTATACGACGGCACAAGTACGCTTGAAATTGTACGCTTATTTAGAAAAATTAGATCGTAGAGTGTTATATTATGATACCGATTCATGTATATATTTGAGCACCGGTGACCCCAATGAACCGCGTACAGGTAATTTCTTGGGCGATATGACGGACAAACGCGAAAGTTATGGTCAAGGTAGCTACATAGAATCCTTTGTATCCGGAGGCCCAAAATTTTATGCCTATGTCGTTCGCACTTCACAAGGTAAAATCCATGAAGTTTGCAAAGTAAAGGAGATAACCTTGAACTTTGAGACTTCGAAATATATTAATTTTAGTAGTATAAAAAACTTATTAGTCACCAATAAAATACATATCGATGAGAACGCGGAAGAGAAGGAGGATGCGAGGAAAACTTCGATAAATCTGTTTTAGAGCGATTCGTCGTACAGCGTTTCACGATATTGTAACGAAAGACGAGAGCAAGTCATGCGTGCCGGTGCTCCTAAAACGTAGATTCGACGACACCGGTCACTCTGTGCTATACGGTTACGTAGTAGCGTAAGAATAGTAGTAGAGCGTGTTTTTCTCCTCCAAATCTAAACACTTATTTGTAGAGTAAGAAAAATATAAATATAGACGTTCCCCCAAAAGCGACCAACCTATATATCGTGTATGCACTAGCTCTATAAGAAACTTTTGTGCAAACTGTATGTATATATTCTATTAAAATAAAGCTTTTGCAGAATAAAGAAGAAATAAGTTCTCTTAGAAATATATATGTATTTCTATCCTTGTATATGACCCCTGAATCACAATAAAATCTTAGCAATATCGCTAGAAGCAGTCTCTTTCACCCACAAGCATTCGCTCATACGAGCGCATTGAACGATTCTTAGCTCACAGTTTCACGCTGGAAAGCTAATATCGCTAGCGGCGCTAAAATAAGCTATTCCCGCGGCCACGAGCGCCACATGAAAAAACTTATTCGACGTGGCGCTTCCGCGGATATGAGCTAGCGGGACCACGCGGCCGCCGCGAAAGGGCCCCCGGCGCGAGTTATAAGCTCATCGCCGTTTTACCTTTTCTTCAGCATTTATATAGCTTCACTAGGTAACTGAATCAGTCATTTGGCAAAATGGACGCGCGCTGGAAACATCCTTGGACATCGATCGTTTGCGGCCCTACGGGTTGTGGGAAAACGGTTTTCGTAAAGACTTTTCTTCGCTATTTACCCGCGATGGCGGATACACGTTTCGACAGAATCCTATTTTATTATGCCGAATGGCAAGAGGCTTACCGTCAACTACAGCATGAAGCGGCGAAATCGGGACGATGCGTGATAGAATTTCGAAAAGGCTTATCGTGCCTGGATGATTATTCAAACGACCCATTGGTCGCGAAAATGGTGATAATAGACGATCTCATGAGGGAATCGTCATCGTGCGAAGTAATCGTCGATCTGTTCATGAAGAGTAGTCATCACAAAAATCTCAGTGTTATACTCATTTCGCAAAATCTATTTTATCAAGGACGCGGAAAACGAGATATTTCTCTCAACGCGAATTACACCGTAGTATTCAAAAACCCTCGCGATCGTGCTCAGATTTGTTACTTGGCCAGGCAGGTATGTCCGGAAGATTCCAAGCTTTTGGAAGAAGCTTACTATGACGCTACATCGTTTCCACATGAGTATTTGTTGCTCGATCTAGAACAATCTACCCCGGATGAGTATCGGTTTCGTACATGCATCTTCCCCATTGATACTACGCATTATGTTTACGTTCGGCGTGGATCCACCAGAAATTACATATAAAACCCATGCATACGATCATTCTGCGATAGTCTTATCGCCGTGATGGCCGTGAGTGGGGGGAGCAGAGCGAAGGCGAAAAGCTGCAAACGCAGCAGAACGGTCCATCGGTGAGAAAACATCTCTCTTCTGAAGGCGTTATTCTACTTGACGGAGAAACAACGTGCTGCCTTTCTGCGAGAAGCTGACTGTGATTTCATCAGATGTATTTGCGAGTGCACCTTCAACACGCTCAAAGGTAACGTACCGCTCTATAGAAGAGAAAAAAATCGCCTATCGCGTTACAAATCAGCGTTGCATCATATCGCTAATGATCGCGGTGATTGGAGAAGCAAACGGAAAGCGATAGTGCAGCGAGGCGGATTTCTACCTTATCTGATCGTCCCTAAACTCGGAGATATATTATCCAATATTATCGGTAATTGAGACTGTTCACGCTTGAATCATGGAAAGAGCCAAGGAGATGGTACTGGTTTCTACGGATAATCTCGAGAGATTGTAGCAACAGGCTCATACATCATCGACTTCAGCGTCGTCGTTGTCGTCTTCCTCGACTGCGATCCCCTTTGTTTTGACAGATAATGCCGCAACTGGGCTGAACATAGCACCAGTAGAGAATGAAAATACGGTGCGTACTCCGGGCTCCATCCTATCGCGTCTCGACGCCGAGATGCATAGAATTTTCAACTCTCCGGTCCTCGGAGGAGCACGGGAAAAATGGAAATTGTATAGAGAAGTATTTCAGCGATATCTGTATTTTTTCGGGAGTGGGAGAAACACCGATTGCGCGGAAAAAAAGAAGAGAAGTCTGTTGTTGGTGAGGTCGACGGTGATGGAAACGGTGAGGAAGGGGAAAATACCCCTCGCGAAGGTGATGATTACACTGACGGAAACGCTGTAAAAGAAAACGCTAGTATAGCTGTAAATGAAGATATTCCTAACCTAGAGACTGACGTACATCGAACGTTGAACTTTTCTCAACACGTACGAGATGAAAGACACAGTCGTCATCATCGTACCAGCGAACAGAAAAGCATTAGAAGAATACTGAATACAATGCCAAAGAATTACCGGACTAAAGCGCGCAAGTTGCTGACTCATTTGTGTGATGTAGCGGTACCCAGTCGATTAAGTTGGGACAGACAGAAAGTCGTAACTATAGATGATAGAATTCTGAGAGGATCGAATATCGTCAATCTCTTGAACGACACGGCTCGCGAACGAAAAACTAACAGAGCGGTAGCGAGAGTACAGTTTGCACTTTTACGTGAAGTGAATACTCCTCCTGAATTTGTAGGAAAACGGGGATTACTGGAGGAAGACACGGAAGAAAATGATCTTTCCACGAGATTGAGAGAAACTCTTCCGAGAGGTAGCAGTACTCCGCTCCCGTCACCTAACGTTAGATCAACTTTGGTCTAAACGTAAGATTGCCCAGACTCGCTTGAGGAAAAAGATTACGAGGATGGACGGGCTCTGTTTGTAACAACCAATGAGAATAGAAATAAAACGCAAATGAGCGGAGACACTTCTAAACCAACGAGTAAAAGACGTGTGATAGATTGGAACCCGTTAGAATAGAGTATGGCATCTTCGCCGGCTAACAGCTATGCACATCGACTTCTACCAACGAAAGGACGAACGTGCAAACGTACAATCGGAGACACGTCTCTCGCTGAAGAACGCGACGCAGAGCGTGTACACGCGACATTTATAATTTCCGATCAATATAGGCGTAAAACGCGAGTGAACGACAACGCTTCTAAATCAGTGAGTAAAAGACGTTTGATCAATTGGAACACATTGTAATGACCGACCCCGCAAAATTCTACTACGATCCTGCACACTATGCGAGATACTCTGCGATAAAAAATCTTTCGCGAGCAACAGGACTTGGCTCCACGCGTGAAGATATTATTCGTTGGCTTCAGTCTCTGGATAAATACACACTTCATCGACCGATATGACATAAATTTCCACGTTTGCATTACAACGTCACGAATATCTACTGGAGGTCGATTTGATCGAACTCGCTAATTTTCGAAATTACAGCAAGGCTATTATTGTTACTTGTTGACAATCATCGATGTGCTTAGCAAATTTGTCTCGGTGGAACCAATACGAAGCAAGTCTTGGACCAGCATGACGGAGGCTTTTCGTCACGTACTATCAAGAAACGGAGGGCGTGTACCGGCGTGGTTGCAGAGTGACAAGGGTAAAGAATTCATCGGTCAAGCATTTCAAAATTTTCTGAAGGAAAAGAACATATGTTTTCGCACGCGAAATCCTGATGTCAAAGCAGCAGTGGTCGAACGATTCAACAGAACACTCTAAGAAGCGCTTATGGCGCTATTTTACACAAAAAATACACATCGTTACATAGATGTTTTGCAAAGCATCGTGCATGCTTACAACCACACTCGACATTCCACCATTAAAATGGAACCGGCAAGAGTAACGTTGGACAACGCACGCCTTGTTCGTAAACATATGCAGCAGCGATACCACCATCTCGATGAACTCGATCGAAAAAATCATAGTCGAGGAGCTAAATACAAAGTGGGTACAGTAGTGCGAGTCAGTAGAGCGAAAGGAGTCTTTGAGAAAGGATATAAGGCGAACTGGACGGAAGAAATATTTCGAATTCACCGTATTCTCGAATGGCGAAATCCTCGTGTGTACGAATTAAGTTATTTGTCAGGTGAAGTGATCGACGGGATATTCTACGAACAAGAACTGGCCAGGGTAAATAAAAACTTACAAGAAGAAGAGTTTATCGTGGATAAAGTGATACCATGTAGAGGACGAGGAGCTAATAAAGAATTATTCGTCAGCTGGCGAGGTTACCCCTCTAAATTCAATTCCTGGATACCTGCTTCGAACCTAAAGCTGCTTCCAAACCATGATGGGCGAAGACCGGTTTCTCATAATTCTACCGAGCAATAGTAGCATGCAACACTATCCAGAAAATAAAACTATTAGGAGCGCAAAAAAGTTCTGAGCCTTTTTTTGCAAAATTCAAAATTTATTTAAAAACAAACAAAACTATATTAATCAACGAAATATTCCCCGTTTGCATCGATGACCTTTTGCCATCTTTCGGGCAGCTTGCGAATTCCCTGATGGTACAAGCTCACCGGCTTCGAGGCGATAAAGTCATCAATGCATTTTCGTATCTCTTCAAGTGTCACAAAATGTGTATCAGCCAAGAAATGCTGCAGAGACCGGAATAGGTAGTAATCGGAAGGCGCCATGTCTGGGCTATACGCCGCGTGCGGGAAAAGTTCCCAGCCTAACGGAAAGATATGGTCCTGAGTCACTTTCGCAACATGTGGTCGGGCATTTTCATGAAGCAGTATCACTTTACGACGTCCTTTGCCAGTAAATGGCCTCTTTTCTTCAAACGCATCGCTCAAATTGCTCAATTGTTGCTGATAGATCTGCCGTTACTGTTTCACCCGGCTGTAACAACTCGTAATACAATACATCTTTCCAATCCCACCATATGCAAAGCAAAACCTTCTTGGCGTGGATATTGGTCTTTGGCGTCGATGTCGAAGGTTGACCAGGGTCAACCCATGATTTTTTACGCTTCGGATTATCATAAAATATCCACTTTTCATCACCTGTAATGATTTGGTGCAGAAAATCATTTTTTCGGAACCTTGAAAGCAAAGTGAGTGCTGTGTCACGCCGTCGATTTTTGTTGTCTTCGGACAGTGCATGCGGAACCCATCTGTCTTCCTTTTGAACTTTTCCCATTGCATGTAAAAGTGTGGAAATGGCTTGTCGCATAACGCCAAGTTGCTCTGCAAGCTCCTTTTCAGTTTGTGCAGAGTTTATATCCAACATTGCTTGCAGTTCGTCCGTTTCAATCTTTTGAGGGCGTCCAGCACGCGGTTCATCTTCAAGACTGAAATCTCCTTGGCGAAATTTTTGATACCACCTTTTACACGTAGCATAACTTACAGCGTTCTCTCCATATGCAACACAAATCATTTCAGTGGCTTCAGCAGCATTTTTCTTCAGATGAAACCCGAAAATCGAATATGCTCTTTTGTTATTGCCATCGTGAACACTGCTGATTTTAAGGTTATGTGCATCAAACGCCAAATCGCACGATGTTTCGAAAGACCAAATGTCACTGCTTTAAAACCGCAAGAGGGCGGGAAAATTCATGCAATTTAAATTGTGGTTTGGGTAGTATGAAATCTAGGGCTCAGAACTTTTTTGCGCTCCTAATACTTCATTTATTACGGAATTGCCTGAAGATGTGAAGCTGACTGGTTTATGGGAAGTTGCGCTTACCGAAATTCAATTCCCCTTTAGTTTCTTACACGTGCGTGCTGAGGAAGATGCAGAACTCAAATTCATTTCGTTACCACGTGAAAATATTAATACCAAAAGCGTCAAAAAAATGAAGACCAGCTACCCAAATTCGGGGTTACCCGCATAATCCCGGGTGTTTACGCTACGATGAGCGAACTGTTATAAGCTTTAAACAACGCCAGCTCATTGCTCAAAACACACATTGCTTGGCGCCAGGATCCTCATCATGGTGGTAAAGTAGCGCTGTATTGCACGTGCGATATTAAAGAATGCAATAGACTTCGTTTCATGAAGTTTTTTGACAAAGCGGCTCGTATGCTTGGCTTTGATATGTATAGACCGAACGAAGAATTAATTCATCTTAACTTGTCGAAAATTATGCAGGGACGTGTAGCGTATTATCCCAATACTGATCATAATGTGAATCCCCAGAAAGCTGGAGAAGAAAAGTTTTACGCTTTCACCACAAAACGTAAACTTATGTCCGACGAACCAGGTAATGTGGTGCGGGGTATACCTTATAAACTCTTTGTTTATTGCGATATATATTGCGAGTCCTATATAACGGAAGACGTGCATTCTCCTCTTCTCCGAGTGATTCCCGTCGACTATAATGATGGTAAATATGCCTACGGACGTAACATGGTGAAACATTTTTCTCCACCGAATTATATTCCATTGCGATTAACATGTTTCCGCACGATCGAAATAGATATAAGAGATCAGGTTGGCGAAAGAATACCATTTGAATTTGGGACGTTGACAGTTACATTACAATGCTTTGTAATGTAACTGTCAACTTTCTAATATCAAGAATATATTAATAGTGCCCTAACTTTTGTTAATTTAATAATTTTGAAATTTCCAAAGGTCGATAAGTTAACAAAAGTTAGGGCACTATTATAATAATATATTCTTGATAGTAAGTAAAGTAAAAAAGTCTAATACTATTTTTTCTTTCGACGGATAGTTAGTGAGATATCGTAAGTTAAATGTTGAAAAAGTTACCAAGTTTTCCTTAAATATCTCAAAAATTATTAACCAAATAAAAAAATGTTTCAGACAAAAATTGTTCAAATTATTTGATAGAAAAACAAAATATAATAAAAAATTCGGATTTCCATTTATGAGAATTGATTGTCAGCGAATATCTCAAAAGTGGCGCTATATATAAACAAAATGTTATCGCTTTCTTGTTCTCCTTCAAGCCAAACAACTTTTGTCTGAAACATTTTTTGATTTAACGCAGTGTTTCTGAGATATTTGTGATGTGACATTAAAATGGGTCACCCTGTATATAAATTGTTTCACATTGCAGTATTGCGGCGATAATCAGAAATATTACGTGGCGGTCTGTCATGCTGGAATATAGCGGCAATATTCCTGTGATATTGCAATGGGATTTATCATCGCGCAATAATGTAGTAATATTGCCACTATGTTGCCATACGATAGTCACATTGTAACATTGCAGTAATTAATATTCCAGTGATATTGTAATATTCCAGTGATATTGTCTGATATATCGCTCATCTGTTAAATCAAAACGCAAATATTTTCGATAATCAGCTTCAGAATCATAAATTTTATAAGATTTGTAAGATGCTATAAACCATAATTGCTAAAAAGTTTTTATTAAAATCAGTATCTTATCATTATCATTTTCATAATAAAAATACAGATGTAATATTAACGTATATATATATAAGACAATTTTCAATAATAGAAATATAAATATAGTGATAGCATAAAGAATAATGTTTATAGAAGTTCTCAATAAGAACTTTTCGCAAATCGAAAAAATTTTATGTCTTATTCAGTAAAGGATTCTGAAACTGAGTACAGCAACCGTCAATAGCGTGACTATAAACTTTGAGCTAACAGATATTAAAGAAATCGCTAATAATTCTTTTCGGGAATAATTTTTTTAAGAGTTTTCGGGTAAGCTTTTTACAATTTGAACATTTAGATCTAAACAAAACGGCGTATTTTCTTCAGTCTGTATTTTATGAAAATCATTGATTTCTTAAAAAAAATTGTTATTTTATACCGGAAACTACAAAGATCGCGTTATTAACATTTGTACCTTAAAAATATGTGGGTAGTTTCTTTATAAATTTTTTTTCAATATGGCGGACTCAACATTGTAGCCGAAATCACGAATTTCATCTTATATCGATTTTTCTAACGTTTTTTCACTTTATAATGCTGATTTATACAATCTGGCTGATATATCACTCCGCAACATTGTTATAATATTCCTGCGACATTGTAGATTGATATATCATATTGAAGTATTACTGCGATACTCAGAAATATTACGTAGTGGTCTATCATGCTGGAATATAGCGGCAATATTCCTATGATATTGCAATGAGATTTATCATCGCGCAATATTGTTGTAATACTGTCACTATGTTGTCATATAATAGTCACGTTGTAACATTGCAGTAATATTTCACTGATATTGTAATCTGATATATCATTCTGCAATATTGTTATAATATTTCTGCGATATTGTAGCTTGATATATCACATTGAAGTATTACTGCGATATTCAGAAACATTACGTAGTGGTCTATCATGCTGGAATATAGTGGCAATATTCCTGTGATATTGCAATGAGATTTATCATCTCGCAATATTGTTGTAATATTGTCATTATGTTGCCATACGATAGTCACATTGTAACATTGCAGTAATATTCCAGTGATATTGTAATCTGATATATCACTCTGTAATATTGTGATAATATTGCTGGAATATTATATAATAATCTTGTGATTTTGTAATATTGCTACGATATATAATATTGCTTCAATATTGCTGCAATATTGCAGTGCTGTGTGGGGTATTCTGTTTTCTATGGATTAGTAGTTTATAAGGGTAAGAATAATGAGCATTCGTTAATTAGCGTGGAAGTGCGTAGGCCATGCCTCGTGCCGCTATCCTAATCCATAATTCGAATACTCATTATTCGTGTCATTAGAAAAAAATTTAAGAGTCACCGCCAGATAAGCAGGGTGAATAAGAACAAACATAAACTTGTGCTCACGCAAGAAAACAAAAAGAAGATGAACAATTTTAACATGGTTTCACATGTGAATTCATATATGCGGTTATCAAACTATACATTTTATTTGTTTTAATCTTTTCGGAAACCAAAACATATAAATAAATAAAAAGTAAAACTTGGAATGAAAAGAACCTCTTTTTTTTCAGTATGTGTGCGTGTGTGTGTGTATATGTATGTTTGCACAATCTGTGTGATGTAACAATCTGAATATTAGTACAGTAAAAATGTTGCGAATATTATATGAAGAATGTTATGTACATGATAATAATAAATGATAATAGAATACGAGGGTGGTCCGATAAGTACTTAGCCTACAAAAGAAAAACGAAAATTTTGGAAAAGTGGCGATTTATTTCTCAACATAGTCTCCTTTTAGCTCGATACACTTGACCCAGCGATGCTCCAACTTCTTTAACCCGTCTGAAAAATACGTTTTCTCGAGGTCTGCAAAGTAGGCCTCCGTGGCGGCGATGACCTCCTCATTCGACTCAAATTTCTGCCCGGCGAGTGACTTTTTCAAGCTTGGAAACAAAAAGAAGTCGCACGGGGCCAAATCTGGAGAATACGGTGGATGAGGCAGCAGTTCGTAGCCTAATTCGACCAATTTGACCGTGGCGAGGGCGGAGGTGTGAGCCGGTGCGTTGTCATGGTGGAAGAGACGCCACTTTTTTCTTCTCGGTTCGGCCAATAATTCGATAATACAGCCTGTGACCGTTTGCCTTCTCCAGTAGTCGATGTAATCACACCTTGTGAATCCCAGAAAACGGTGGCCATCACCTTTCCGGCCGATAGGACAGTCTTCGCCTTCTTCGGAGCACGTTCGCCGGGTGAAGTCCACTGTTTCGACTGTTCTTTGGTCTCTGGTGTGTACCAGTGGATCCATGTTTCGTCGACGGTCACGAAACGACGCAGAAACTCCTTCGGATTGCGCTTAAACAGCGTCAAACATTGCTCTGAAGTGGTCTCACGGTTGCGCTTGTTGTCCGGAGTGAGCAAACGCGGCACCCATCGCGCCGACAGCTTTCTCATGCCCAAAATTTCATGCAGGATATGACCCACGCGGTCTTTTGAGATGCCTACTTTCTCAGCTATCTCGCGCACCTTCAATCGGCGGTCTGCCAATACGAGATCGTGGATTTTTGTCATGTTATCCTCCGTGGTAGCCGTTTTCGGGGCACCTGGGCGTGGCTCATCAAAAACCGACGTGCGACCACGTTGAAACTCGTTAAACCAATTTTTGACGGTCGCCATCGAAGGAGAAGAGTCACCGTACACAGCATCCAAGCGCTCTTTGATTTCGCTGCGCGATTTCCCTTCCAAAAACAAGAATCGAATCACCGACCGATATTGCTCTTTTTCCATTTTTCTAAAATCCGCGGACACGCCCGCTTCCACACGCGGTCAAAACAAAACTACGAGTCCGATTCGGCTGAAATTTCGACAGTAGCCGTCTACGAGAATGTACTACACGATAGTAAATTTCTCTTGCATAGTGGCACCATCGGGCGGTGAGGGTACTTATCGGACCGTCCTCGTATATGAAATACACATATATATTATTGACATATAAACATTTTTATTAATTCAGCATTCAACTTATTAATTTATTATCTCACAGTAGTGATGCGAATTTGGTGACGAGCTTGCACGAAAATTTTTCTCGCCATGCACGCACACACAGCCGGCTCGGTCTTTCGGTGTGAGCCACACGGACGCGATCGGCAATCGTCGGCGCGCCGAGCGAGAGAGAATATCATTCTCTCCTTCTCGCTCTCGTTCCCGCTCAGCGAGCAAGTCTAATTCTTTCTCGCCTATAACCTGAATCGCGGGTGCGACTGTCTCTCTCTTCTCTTCTCTATGACAATACTGAAAGTTTTCTCTACTCGGCGCGCCGAAATTATTATGTATAATACTTTATTATTAATATTATTATTTGTAATATTTATTATTTGTA
This sequence comes from Harpegnathos saltator, assembly GCF_003227715.2. Lineage (NCBI taxonomy): Eukaryota > Metazoa > Arthropoda > Insecta > Hymenoptera > Formicidae > Harpegnathos > Harpegnathos saltator. Next base: position 41,896 of record NW_020230594.1, on the reverse strand, counting down.
ATTTTATTTGTAATTGTATAATAATGTTACAAATAATACAAATTTTTACAAATTTTGTTTGTAAAAATTTGTATTATTTGTAATATTATTTCCAATAGTATTAATAATATTCGACGTCAAGAAAATGAAATATATGTTATTAATTATGTTGCGGAGGCGGACAGGTTTACAGGTTTGACTACTGAATTATTTAATATTTTAAGAATAATTTTAAGTTGTATAAGGATTGTTGTAAAAGAGCATTTGAAGTTGTAAAAGAATCAAGAAGTACGAAATGAAACCACCTTGCTTTTATTACAATACCCTCTAAATTAACAAATATTCTTCATACAGTATAAAATAATCTCAAAAAACAATTATAACCGTGAAATTTTCTATCTGCGTGAAAAAAAATGCATAAAATATATGTGTTTCATCGCTCTAAATGAAAAAACTCTCAGAACAATGTCATAGTTGTTCAGTGCACTACTCAATAAAAATATAATGTTTGTATGTTTGGAGAATATTTGTTAACTTAGAGGATATTGAAATAAAAGCAAGGAGGTTTCATTTCGTATTTCTTGATTCTGTTACAATATTCTTTTATATTTCATATTACATCCTTGTACAACTTAAAATTATTCTTAAAATATTATTAAACAATTCAACAGTTAAAACTGTAAACCTGCCCGCTTCCGCAAAATAATTAATAAAATATTTTTCATTTTCTTGGCGCCGAATATTATTAATACTATTAGAAATATTACAAATGATACAAATTTTATTTTAAAATATTTGTATTATTTGTAGCATTATTATACAATTACAAATAAAATTACAAATAATAAATATTACAAATAATAATATTAATAATAAAGTTATTATGCATAATAATTTCGGCGCGCCGAGTACAAACAATTTTTCAGTATTGTCATAGAGAGGAGAGGAGAGAGAGACAGTCGCGCTCGCGATTCAGATTATAGGCGAGAAAGAATTAGGTTCGCTCGCTGAGCGAGAACGAGAGCGAGAAGGAGGGAATGATATTCTCTCTCGCTCGGCGTGCCGACGATTGCCGATCGCGTGGCTCACACCAATAGACCGAGCCGCCTATATGTATGTGCATAGCGAGGGAAATTCTCGTACAAGCCCGTCACCAAATTCGCATCACTGTCTGACAGTTTTCTTAAAAAAAAAAAATATGCAAAAGAACGAATATCTGACAGCGGTATTAAGGGCAGGAACATATCCAGCCGGTGCGGGAACTTTTTTTATCTGAGTCAATGCAGGACCATAATAACTTCTCCGCCGGTGCGAGGGAATGGTGGTCGTTCCCTTTAGAAAATTCGCAACTGCGACTTACGGAAATCGAGAACCCCAACCCGCCGGGTGATGGGTCCGTATACCGTCGCCGCCGCCAGATATTTGTCTGCCAGCTCTAAAACTTATTATGTATTTGCTAGAGAATTATGACATCAAACATTTGAAAGTCTCTTTTGCGAAACTCCATCGCATTTAATTAATACGCTAATAGATTGAAATGTTTAGATTGAAATGTGACATAATTTTTAATTAAATAGATGTTTGTATTATATATTTACATTTGTATTATATATTTATTTATGAATTGTCCTATTTTTGTCGTGTTTGGTGTCTTTTTAATGGTAAAACATCTCATGAAGCCATTGCAATATTTTTTAAACAAATAAAACGCGAAACATAAAAGTTGTAATTTTCATGAAGGTATCAGGTGTAGTAAAAAGAAATCTATTATTTTTGCATGAAATTGAAGGCTTTAATTACCATAGTTAGAATGACCCGATTTAGGTCAAATATGCGCCGTTTTGTTCGATAACTTGTTGCCATTTTGAAGGTAATTTCATTATGCCTCTCTCATAGAAGCCCTCGTCCCTATTGGCAAAAAATTGAGACAGTCGATTTTCACAAGCCTCTCTTGAAGCAAATTTTTCACCAGCAAAATTGTTCGCCATGGACAGGAACAGATGGTAATCACTTGGTGCCAGGACCGGACTATAAGGTGGATGCACAAGAACCTCCCAACCAAGCTCCCGGAGCTTCTGGCGAGTCACTATCGATGTGTGTGGCCTGGCGTTGTCCTGATGGAACACAATTCCTCTTCTATTGGCCAAAGCTGGCCGCTTCTGGGCGATTGCTTCCTTCAGACGGTCCAATTGTTGACAGTACAGTTCCGAGCTAAGAGTTTTGCCGTAGGGGAGCAGCTCATAGTAGATAATTCCCTGCCAATCCCACCAAACACACAGCAAAACCTTCCTGGCCGTCAATCCTGGCTTGGCCACCGTTTCCGCCGGCTCACCGCGATTCGACCACGACCGTTTTCGCTTGACGTTGTCGTAAGTGATCCACTTTTCATCACCAGTGACCAACCGCTTCAGAAATGGTTCGATTTTGTTGCGATTCAGCAGCGATTCACAGATGGAAATTCGGTCCATGAGGTTTTTTTGCGTTAACTTGTGTGGCACCCATACATCGAGCTTCTTTTTGTATCCAGCCTTATTCAAATGGTTCCAAACGGTTTTTTGTGCAATCTTTAGCTCTTGGGCAATCGAAACAGTGCTTACATGACGGTCGGACTCGACAATGTCCATGATTTTATCGACATTTTCGACAATTGGCCTTCAAGTGCGTGGTGCATCTTTGACATCGAAATTACCGGAACGGAATCGACGAAACCAAATTGCGCGTAATTGGCTGTTACAGTATCAGGACCATAAACACTATTCACATTTTCAGCCGCCTGGCTTGCGTTTTCGCCTTTATCGAAGAAAAACTGTAAAATATAGCGTATTTTCTCTTTGCTAGTGTCCATCTTTGACATGTGCTCAAACAAAACTGAGTCAACTAATCACAAAACTGTCAGAAAAGTTTTTTTAGTACGAAATCTCATCTTTCTAACGCCATCTAGTAGAATCCGATCGGACTTATACAACGCGAGATACAGATAACTAAAGCCATCTATTGGAAAAATAATGGATTTTTTTTTACTACACCTGATATTTAAAGTCGTGAGTTCACTGCTACGGAGAGATTCCCGATATCGCGAAAGCGAGAGCGAGAACGAGTAAAGAGCAAGCGAGATGTCATTATGAAAAGCGGTACGTAAACAGATCGCCGCGAGCTTCGACACTTTTCGAGGAAGTGTCATCTCGCTTCCTCTTTACTCGTTCTCGTTCTCGCTTCTGCAACGTCGGGAATCTGTTCGTAGTAAGGAACTCAGGCATTTAAATATTTTCTAACATGAAAATTACAACTTTTACGTTTCGCATTTTACCTGTTTTAAAATAATTGCAATGGCTTAATGAAATGTTTTATCATTAAAATAACATCAAACACGACAGAAATAGGGCAATTATTGAATAAATATATAATACTAATATTGAATATGTAGTCAGTTAAAAAATATGCGATTTGTGTCGTGTTTAGTGTCATTTTAATGGTGAAGCATCTCTTTTAGCCATAGTTACAACTTTCCCACCGATAAGGTGTGAAGTAAATGTTTATTACTGCTACAACTGTTAGATAAGAGTGTTAGTGACACTTACGAAACGAACTCATGACAGCGATTCTCCACTGTCTCTACACAAATGCATATTGTGCAAGGTGGTATATTCGGTGATATACAGGGTGGACCATTTTAACCTTTAATGGAGAATAACTCGACCGGTGAGCGAAATAATGAAAAAAGTTTCATACAAAAATTGTTGGACAAGGAGGGGGACGTATGACCATATCTTTGAATTTGACCTTGACTTTGACCTTAGGGGTTATTTGAAGGTCAAATAACATTTTTTAAATGGAATTGCCTATTTTCGACCCCGGATTTGGAAAGAGCGGGAAATTTTAGAATAGAATATGGTATGATCGATAAGATCAAATGTCATGTTTTGAGGTCATTTCAAAGTCAAAAGGAACTTGTACGTGTATTCATGCGAAAATCGTATCTGTATACGGGGATTTCTAAATTATCTTCTACACTTAGCATTACCCAGAGACAACGACGTGGACGTGGTAGAATTCTGCCTCTTTCGGGGTGCTTGTTTAGAGTGAGTCCCCTTGCCTCTCACTATGCATACTTTGCTATTGTTAATCTAGCTATTCAAAAGGTTTTCGAAAGTTGCACCGTTAGCATTTATGCAATAATTGAGATTTCCTTCTTTGGAAATGGGCCACTGTGCTGAGCAAGACATTTCGTGGAATCGCTTCACAAGCTCGTCTTATGCGATTTTCCATATCTTCTCTTGTTGTTGGTTCTTCTTTGAAAACAACTTCTTTCAAATAGCCCCAGAGATAAAAATCGAGTGACGTCAAATCAGGAGAACGAGGAGGCCATGCAATCGGACCCTCTCGACCATTCCATCGGTTCGGGTACCTTTCATCTAAAAACCTCCTGACTATACGTGCAAAGTGCGGTGGTGCACCATCCTGTTGGAAGAACATCCTTCGCCTGGTTTCCAAGTCTACGTTCTCCAACAAATGAGGCAATTGGTCTGTGAGCAAATCGAGGTACGTATTTGCATTCACAGTACGTTCGAAAAAGAATGGACCGACCAAGTATCCATTAACAATCCCGCACCAGACATTGAGGCTCCAGCGGTGTTGATTGTCAATCGCTCTATGCCAGTGCGGATTGGTATCGGACCAATAATGGCAATTATGCCGGTTCAACTCCCCTGTGTTCTTGAACGTCGCTTCATCGGAAAACATCACAAATCTAAAAAAATTAGGGTCCCGATCGATCTGCTGTAAGGCCCACCGGCAAAACTCGAGGCGTCGATCAAAATCGGCAGGTAATAATGTTTGGGTCAAAGTGATATGATAAGCATGGTATTTCCGAGCCTTCAAAATCCGCAAGATTGTGGACTTCGGTATTCCTGTGGATACCTCCAGTCTACGGCTCGAAATATGAGGATCAAGATAGACCGATGCCAAAATAGTCAGCACTCGAACGTCATTCTCGTCATATTCGTGATGACGACGTTGACGTGTCATTTGCCCAGTACGTGCCCTCGTGGTCAAATTTCTGATCGTCACGTTACACGGATGTCGTCTCCTCGGAAAGCGCTGAGCGTAAAGTGCTGCGGCATTCACATGTGGCCGGTAGGAGCACGCAGAGAAAGACAATATGTCCACGTCGCTTCCGAGTAATGCTCACATTTTTCACTCGCAAGGAATTATTCACTGAGAATACAAAATAGTGTTATCATTGTTATTATTATCATTATTCGCCCAAAATTAATATTGATAATAATAATTATAACAATAATTATTATAAAGCTAGTATAATAAATATTGTTCATTGAGATAAAACTCAATTATTATCATACAGCTTGTCTCTTAGTATTAATAAGCAGAGATCTGGTGTGATTAAAATGGGAGATTATACACTCAATGAGATCGTTGATATGATTTATATTTTAGGAGAATGTCGAGGTGTCTATATGAATGCCGCAGCACTTTACGCTCAGCGCTTTCCGAGGAGACGACATCCGTGTAACGTGACGATCAGAAATTTGACCACGAGGGCACGTACTGGGCAAATGACACGTCAACGTCGTCATCACGAATATGACGAGAATGACATTCGAGTGCTGACTATTTTGGCATCGGTCTATCTTGATCCTCATATTTCGAGCCGTAGACTGGAGGTATCCACAGGAATACCGAAGTCCACAATCTTGCGGATTTTGAAGGCTCGGAAGTACCATGCTTATCATATCACTTTGACCCAAACATTATTACCTGCCGATTTTGATCGACGCCTCGAGTTTTGCCGGTGGGCCTTATAGCAGATCGATCGGGACCCTAATTTTTTTAGATTTGTGATGTTTTCCGATGAAGCGACGTTCAAGAACACAGGGGAGTTGAACCGGCATAATTGCCATTATTGGTCCGATACCAATCCGCACTGGCATAGAGCGATTGACAATCAACACCGCTGGAGCCTCAATGTCTGGTGCGGGATTGTTAATGGATACTTGGTCGGTCCATTCTTTTTCGAACGTACTGTGAATGCAAATACATACCTCGATTTGCTCACAGACCAATTGCCTCATTTGTTGGAGAACGTAGACTTGGAAACCAGGCGAAGGATGTTCTTCCAACAGGATGGTGCACCACCGCACTTTGCACGTATAGTCAGGAGGTTTTTAGATGAAAGGTACCCGAACCGATGGATTGGTCGAGAGGGTCCGATTGCATGGCCTCCTCGTTCTCCTGATTTGACGTCACTCGATTTTTATCTCTGGGGCTATTTGAAAGAAGTTGTTTTCAAAGAAGAACCAACAACAAGAGAAGATATGGAAAATCGCATAAGACGAGCTTGTGAAGCGATTCCACGAAATGTCTTGCTCAGCACAGTGGCCCATTTCCAAAGAAGGAAATCTCAATTATTGCATAAATGCTAACGGTGCAACTTTCGAAAACCTTTTGAATAGCTAGATTAACAATAGCAAAGTATGCATAGTGAGAGGCAAGGGGACTCACTCTAAACAAGCACCCCGAAAGAGGCAGAATTCTACCACGTCCACGTCGTTGTCTCTGGGTAATGCTAAGTGTAGAAGATAATTTAGAAATCCCCGTATACAGATACGATTTTCGCATGAATACACGTACAAGTTCCTTTTGACTTTGAAATGACCTCAAAACATGACATTTGATCTTATCGATCATACCATATTCTATTCTAAAATTTCCCGCTCTTTCCAAATCCGGGGTCGAAAATAGGCAATTCCATTTAAAAAATGTTATTTGACCTTCAAATAACCCCTAAGGTCAAAGTCAAGGTCAAATTCAAGGATATGGTCATACGTCCCCCTCCTTGTCCAACAATTTTTGTATGAAACTTTTTTCATTATTTCGCTCACCGGTCGAGTTATTCTCCATTAAAGGTTAAAATGGTCCACCCTGTATATTCTTATAGCCCTTCTTCAGACTTTTTCAAAGCACTATGGTTTTATCCAATTTGAATAAGCTGTTCCGAAGTTATCGAATTTTTTAAAGTAAGATATCTAGCCAACTAAGGCAAGATCGGAGGATGATTCAGCCAACTAAGGCAAGGTCGGAGTGATCGAGCCAACTAAGACAAGATCGGAAGATGATCCAGCCAACTCGTAAAAATAATTGGGCGACTAACTTTCAGGCGTTGGCTCCTATTGGCTTGTCTTAATTTCGTTGATTGATTTATTTCAGCTATTTATTTATTTGAACTATTCTGCTGTTCGGTGCTTATTTCTTCCAATTACTCATTTAATACTTATTACAATTTAGTGAATCGCAAACTCGACTGAAATTCCCCTATTTTTTTGAAAATTATTAAGAAACAGTTTGAAGCTAGTTGTAAGCTGACTTAATTGCACTTCATTCAATGCTTATTATTATTCTTCAGCACTGTCTTTAGAATAACTTTGAATTAATCCAAATATGAACTTAGCCGATTAGACTAAATCTTACCACTTCTGCTTGTCAATATGGCAAGTCTTTCAGAACGAGAACGCATTGGCTTGATCATCCTCCGATCTTGCCTTAGTTGGCTGGATCATCCTTCGATCTTGCCTTAGTTGACCGGATCATCCTCCGATCTTGCCTTAGTTGGCCGGATCATCCTACGATCTTGCCTTAGTTGGCCGGATCATCCTTTGATTTTGCCTTAGTTAGCTAGATATCTTACTTTAAAAAACTCGATAACTTCGGAACAGCTTATTCAAATTGAATAAAACTATAGTGCTTTGAAAAGGTCTGAAGAAGGGCTATAGATCTTCTTCAAATAGATAAATAGATCTTTTTCAACGCTACAACTTTTGTCTGAAACCTTTTTTTATAAAGTGTATAGTTTTCGAAATTTTCAGGGGTCCTGGGGTTTTTTCTTCACCCTGTATACAGGGTGTTTGAAAGCTTATCATGCAGACGAAAGTTGGAGATAGATTAGATGTAGCCGAGAAGAAAAGTCATGTATCATAATATCAAATTGGCAATAGTTATCGAGTTATTAATTGAAACACGTGCGCCAATGAACGCGTAGAGAGCGCTGGGAGGCTGCGGTAAGCACGTAGACGTTTGGTATGGGCGAAGTCAACGAGCGTCGATAGGCGAGCGCGCGCGGCGAGGGGCAACTGTAAGCAACAAGGGGCAAGCGCGCGCGACGAGGAACGAGCGAGTGCAAACGACGAGCGGGCGAGCGCAAACGACAAGAGGCGGCCGCCCAGCGCTCTCTACGCGCTCATTGGTTCACATGTTTCAATTAATAACTCGATAACTATTGCCAATTTGATATTATGGTACATGACTTTTCTTCTCGGCTACACCTAATCTATCTCCAACTTTCGTCTGCATGATAAGCTTTCAAACACCCTGTATACAGGGTGATTCAAAACAACCTTCCATTATTAAAAGTATAAAATCCTGATAAAATTCTAAACCAACTTTTCCTCTTGCAAAATTTTGGTAAAAGCTTAGATTTTAAATTATTAACAAAAATAGTAGACCTATTGCGGGTCGGGTACGGAAGATAGACAGGTGCGGCGCAACTCACCGTCAGACGTGGGCGCTAATGCGGAATACCCGCAGCAATCAGCTGATCACACTACACATGTTATACACTAGCTACGTTCCAATATTCATTGCCAGCATAAAAATCTGTATTTTGTATCTGTAACATGGTGCGACGGATGTCTTGCTCGGTTGGGCTACAGCTCGGCGTATCTTCGAGCAGCAGCGGCGACCTGGCCGTGACAGGCTCCGAGTGTCAATAGCATGTCATAATATTCTTCGTTCGTGTATGCTGCCATATCGTCTTGACGTTAACGCTTCCAATAACCGCAGGATTATTGATTAACACATCAATTGTTTCAACGAATTTATACGATCGTCGCGGGATGTCCATTGGTCTATCCCCCACACGCACGACCGCTGCTTCGCATTAGTCGTGCAATGAATACGAGTGAATGAGTGAGAAAGAGACAGAAAGACTCGGAGAGACCGAGAACGTGCTTGCATGTGTGTGCGCGTACAATCCTGGCTGTTTTCCAAAATTTTTGCCAGTTATAACAATCACCTAACGTCACAGAAAATACAGATTTTTATACTGGCAATGAATATTGGAACGTAGCTAGTGTATAACATGTGTAGTGTGATCAGCTGATTGCTGCGGGTACTCCGCGTTAGCGCTCACGTCTGACGGTGAGTTGCGCCGCACCTATCTACCTCCCGTACTCGACTCCCAATAGGTCTATTTTTGTTAATAATTTAAAATCTAAGCTTTTGCCAAAATTTTGCAAGAGGAAAAGTTATTTTAGAATTTTATCAGGATTTTATACTTTTAATAATGGAAGGTTGTTTTGAATCACCCTGTATAAAGAGTATACCAAAACTCTGGAAACGGTCAAATATCTCGAAAACGAAACGTTTCTGAAAAAAATGTTTCAAACAAAAATTGTATGGCTTCAAAGGATCTATTTCATGACACTGTCAACTAGACATTCAGATGACCTTTAAAAGCCCAATAAAGATCAACATAAAAATCTGAAATGGAAATCTAAATTTTTTATAACACTGTCTTTTTCCACCAATTAATTTGAACAACTTTTGTCTTAAACATTTTTTTATTTGTCTAATATTTTTTAGAAATATTTAAGGAAAACTTGGTAACTTCTTCAACATTTAACTTACGATATCTCGCTAACGATTCGTCGACAGAAAAAATAGTATTAGACTTTTTTACTTTATTTACTATGAAGAATATATTACTATAATAGTATCCTAACTTTTGTTAATTTAATAATTTTGAAATTTCCAAAGGTCGATAAGTTAATAAAAGTTAAGGCATTTTTATAGTAATATATTCTTGATAGTAAATAAAGTAGAAAAGTCTAATACTACTTTTTTTTTCGACGAATAGTTAGCGAGATATCGTAAGTTAGATGTTGAAAAAGTTACCAAGTTTTTGTTAAATATTTCAAAAAAATATTAGGCAAATAAAAAATGTTTCAGACAAAAGTTGTTAAAATTAATTGGTAGAAAAAGAAGGTATAATAAAAAATTGGGCTTTCTATTTAAAAAAATTAAGTTGACATTCAACTGACCTTGAAAATGCCCTCCAAATAAAAAACTGATAATGTCATTCTCTTTCCCCTTCGAAATCATGGAACACGTGTTTTAGCTTTTTTTAATATCTTTCAGTTTCCGAGAAAATTAGCTGGAAAGTTTTCAAATGAACACCCTATATATAATGTACTGATAATATATGCATTATATTTCTTGTGAATTATATCGTTCGTACAACAATTTAAAAATGTGCTGTACTCAACAGCGTTCCATGTTATGTTATTCAAACATTATTCACAAATATTAGAATACCACGTGGTATTATACAGTACTGTATACTTATTACATTATTAGAGAACAATAAAAAACTTATTCGTTACTTTTATAAACAGTTTTAGTATAAATTTTTAATAGTTATAATAGTAGCATTGCTCATCTACGAAAATACTACTCACTAGTCTTTTGTTTGTAATATTTATTTCGTAGAGATATGTTGTTTACGTTTAGAAAAATACTCTTTACACTTCATGTTAAACACAATCCTTTTCACGCTACAAATGCCTCGAAGCGAGTTACTATCTTCATTTACACACTCCAAAGCGATTACAGGTCCAAATGGAATGTACGTCTTCCGTTTACAATGGGTGCATTCAGCGAAGAAAACTGCTCAGTGAGCGATTAGTGATTATTGGTCTTACTGTTAGATCCTTACATTCAGACCAATAACGTTGACGAATTACTCAACAGTTCAGCAACTGTTGAGTGTCGTGAACGCATCCAAGGGCTATATATCTTCCGCTACATGGGGGTGGAGCATAATAGACAAATATCTCTGTTTACGCGATCGCGTTCTCCGCTTAGAAGTTGACTGCTCTGCAAAAATTCCGGTATTGCTCAGCGCTGAGCAACGAGGTCGATGGACCGATGGGGAAAGGACGCCAAGGCAGGGAGACAGTCACGAGATCCATAAAAAAAAAACGGTCGGTTCGAAATCCGTTTCAACTGTTTAATTTTCAACAAAACTTTAAGCACGCTAGAACCGGGTGACCGCGGACCCGGCAGGCCGGTATCGACGGAGCGGGAGACGAGACCGCAATTACAAAAAAAAGACGATGACAATAAAACGGATGAATTCCGGCACGGAATTCAAGAACGGCGCGACAACTTCGCAAGGTTGCGATCGGCGCACGAAAACCTGACCAGCAGAGTCAGGCGTCGAGAAAAACCCACAACGCACAAGATGGGCTCGATTGCCGGTTAGAAGCGCACAGGCCGAATCCTCGCGCGATTAGCCATTATATTCACGGCGTGATCTCAGCGGTCGAACCTTCGAGAAACAGGCAAATGTTTCGTAACGAGACCTAGATAAACATAATTTAAAATATACAGATACACCGAGTTGGATCGCCAGCTATTGTTCGTCTATTAATATTTGGTTGGAATTGATTGCTGTGACACGATTTCAATAAACGGCTATCGTAACCGACATCCGAGAATACCCGGCCAAGAAGCAAGGATTCGGTCGAATTTTAAGACTGAACTTCATAGGGCTCTCGAACAATCTCTCATTTATTCCCGCGAAAATGGAGAAACAAAATGGTAAGGTTATATTTTGTTTATTCTTAGTAATGTACATTTTTATTGATGTATGTATATATTTATATATGTGTTTCTTTTTTTTACTATTCTATATCATTTTTAGCAATTTCAATCGGCATACCAAATTATATGCAGGTGGAACCAATAATAGTACCGACACAGGTATGGCCTCAAGAAGAAATACCTGTGCCGGTACATGTTCCGGTACTGGTACCGGTTCCTCAATATGTAGAAAAAGAACAGGTAATCCTTAATGCTATATGTATTATTAAAGATGTTGCTATATTAAAAGTTAATATATAATATTGTTATTATTTGTTACATTTCAGACCCCATCTGCTAAGCAACGACGACGGCAACAGCAACGTCGCCGGCAATAAAAAGAGGAAGAGAAGGAAAAAACGAAGAAATGTATCAACAAATGCAGTTGTTGCTGCAGCAACAACAGCAGCAGCATCAGCAGCTCTTGTTGCTGCAGCAGCAACTGCTGCAGGGCAGAATTGGAGAACGAAGAGGACGAGGAGGACGAGGAGGACAAGATGATATAATTGGAAGAGGATGAAGAGGAGGAAGAGCAGGACGAGGAGGACGAAGAAGAGGAGCCCAAAGTGGACAGTTTATATTTAATGTTTACAATTAAAATTTATATATATGGTTATATATATATATATATATATATATATATATATAATATAAAATAGAGAGAGAGAGAGAGAGAGAGAGAGAGAGAGAGAGAGAGAGAGAGAGAATGGCTAAGTGAAAGAGAGAGAATGGGTAAGTGAGAGGGTGAGAGGGTGAAGGAGAGAAACACTGAGAGAGTCGAGAGAGGGGGTGAAGGAGTGAGAGAGTGAAGGGGAGACAGAGAGAGAGGGAGGAAGAGAGAGAGTGAGGGGGAAGGGAAAGACGATAAACATCAGAATAATATAATATTATAATATATATAATATTTTTAACTTACGACATCTCGCTAACTATTTGTTGGAAGAAAAAGTGGTACTAGACTTTATTGCTTTGTTTATTCTCAAGAATATATTGTTATAATAGCGCCCTGACTTTTGTTAACTAGCTGATTTTTGGAAATTTAAAATCATCAAATTAACAAAAACCAGTCCATATTGATAACGGTGAGTTGAATTTTGAAATTGTAGAAATAATTATATAATATGAAATAATTATATAATATACTATATGAAATTGTGAACGATATATTATTTTAAATCATTTCGTTTAGTTTAATATTTTTTATAATAATCACAGTTAACCAAATCGTTCCTGCTGATCAGCAATCAATTGCCAAGTACAGCCACATACCGTAGCGCAGTGTGTAACATATGTAATATTGATATATCGAATAACAGTGAGTCTTTAAATTTAAATATTATATGGTATGATACCCAGATAGCCAAACCTGAGCGAACAAATTCCGCGCGAGAGTTGACATCAAGTGTTGATGGCAATTAGGCAACAAATTTGCAACAAACTTTGTTATCAAATTCTACTGGCAAATTGCCACCAAATGTACATCAAGGCTTGGTGCGGAGCATCTTGCAGTAAATTTGCGACAAAAACCGCGCAAGTTTTGCAGCGCATAACTTAGCACCAAATAGGCACCAAACACTAAGCAACACTTGCGCACAAGACACGAGAGCAAATTGGCAGCAAATCCGCAGCAAGCCTTGCACTCAATCAGCTGATCGAGATGGTTGCGATGTGTGTTGGATTTTATATGGTTCCTAACCTGTATATTGATAAATTTTAATTGCAATTTTGCATTTAAAAAGAGAAAGGTGTATATAGAAATAAATATTTGACAAAACAGACTGTATAATTTATTATACAAACATATATACATATAAGATTATGATATTCGTAATTATCGCTATTTACATGTAAACGAAAGGCGAAAAATGAAATATATGCGGTGGGACATTAACTTGTGCATTCGTTGCAACTGATGATTCAGCTCGTCCATCTCTTTCTGAAGACTGCAAAGTGGAAGTGGTATTTTAAAAGGATATCTTACGTATCATTTCCACACTTGGATGAAAAGGTAAATATCTATAATTATATTTTATATTGTAGATACTGTCAAAGCATTTCTTGAGAAGAACAAAGTAGGAAAATATAATGAAGAAGATATGAGAAAAAAGAGTAGAAATGAAGAAAAAAAGAGAAGAGAAAAAACGTGAGGAGGTAGAAGAACATTTAATCAGTCTATGTAAAATTGGAGATCGCTGTGAGGTATCTGTTCCAAATCAACGAAAGCGAAGACCTACAGTTTTATATGTTGGTCAGCAGAAAATTATTATTTATAAAATAATCTTATACCAATAAAATTCATCTTTGTTTGAATCATGTATCCTGATTCTATATAAATATTTTATAATTATAGGTAAAATTGAATTTAACCCTTAGCGCTCCGTTGGCTCCGCTGTGGAGGCATCCATAATTTATTTCGTAACTCCGGTGGCTCCGCTGTGGAGTCATTCTAGTATTAACATCAATACCTCTAGTTGCTTTTTGAAATTACAAGCACTTGTAATTTTTCTCGTTCAAAGTAAAATTTCTCTTTCCCAGACGCTTCACTGCAAAAGTGCTGCCGGAGTTGCCAGAGTAGGCAGTGATAAGAAAACGCGCGGAGTGCAAAGGATTAAAGATGACTGGTGGACTGGTGTTAAGTACAATGAAACTCTTGGCAAAAATGATGGAAGGTACAAGCATATATTTAATACTTCCTTATACTATACTAATACATATCTCTTTCTTACTTAATTTAATTTGTGCTTATTATGTTTTCATTAGGTCGGGTCTACAATAGGTGTAACAAGCTTTTAGCTATTTGGTCTAAGCTTTACCAATCACTTCCCATTTCATTTCCTTTATGTTGTGATTTTTATAATATTTATTATCTTTTGCATACAAACAGGGATTTGCTTGTATAATTGTTATTAAAACTTCGTCGTCACCCAAGTACAACAAAAAATCATGATGACATCAAAATGACAAGAAAATAACCGAATCATGATGAGAAAAAGAGTTTTTCTCATCATTTTGATTTCATTTTGATGTCATCGTGATTTTCTGTTCTACCTGAGCAGTGTCAGCAACATATTCTTCGTTGTCGGACATTTTGCCAAACCAGATCGAAACGTGCGTAAAAATGTGTACATGTGCCTAAATAATTTTTCTTATTGGCTTATCTTATTTATTACTGAGAGAAATCGGCTTTAAGCTTTAATTCCTAACTTCAAAAGTTTGGATCTACCCAATTTTACTGCCAGCGCTGAAAATTTATAGTTTACGTGACACAAACTATATATTTTCAGTATTGGCAGTGAATATCAGAACATAGCCTATATTGTTGCCTATGTTATTGCATTTTGAATAAGGTAAGTTTTGGAAACATCCCACGTTAGTTATGCACATTGTTCGAGCGTATACTCTTAAATAATTTTGTTACAGAAGTTGGTTAATATGGCCAATATAGTAAATATTATTGGTGCTGATATGCTTACTGAAGCAGAAAGACATGTACAAAGAAATGGGAGACATTTCCGAACCCGAGAAGTTCCATTTGAACTTCCAGAAAACCAATTCATAAAATTATTTCGATTAACTAGAAGACAGGCTGACAATATTATTGATATCGTAGAGCAATACCATCATCCAAAAAGATCTTCAGCATTAGATGCATCTGTGGAAGTAAGTTACTTGCTTCCATATCTATCAATATTATATCTGCTTTTTGTATCCATCTCTATTAATCGTCATGTGGAGAAAAATTCCTGCTCTTGTTATTGCTTTTTCTCTATTGGTTAAGAGTCTCCTGACAGTAGCGACAACACCGCTCTTGAGTTGCATGCGACAATTGTCACAGGTGAAAATTGTCGCATTCGACATATCTCGTACGCTTTCAAGTGGTCTGTTTTTTTTAGCTGCACTACTGAACTGGTGCAATAAGTTAAAGTGAAAAAAAATATAGTTGTCTCATTCTAACTTATTGCACTAGTTCCACAGTGACCGCAGTGCAGTTGAAAAGAACAGACCAAATAATTGAGCCCCAGAGTTTTGTTGTCCACGTAGCATACAGAGAGGAGTGACACGTAGGAGTAAATAATTTACACATAAATGAATTCCGAGAATTACACGGTGGAACTGATATGTCAGGATATTGTGAAGGATCATCTTCAAGTGAACGCTTTAATACAAGTAAATATATGTATATATATGTGTGATTCTATCTCATAAACTATGAGATACACAGTTTGTCCCAGATCCAATGAGACTGGTCTAAAAAAAATACAAAGCGTTTATTATTTTGATTTTTTATTCTTGTTTATTCAAAATAGTCTCCTTCTAAGTCAATACAGCGCTGGAAACGTTCAACAAATTTTTCGAAACATTTTTTATACTCTTCGGCTGGAATGGCCTTTAGTATGGCGGTCGAAGTCTTTTGGATGACCGGGATGGTATCGAAACGATTTCCTTTCATCGGCAATTTCAGTTTGGGAAATAGCCAGAAGTCGCACGGAGCCAAATCAGGTGAATACGGTGGATGATCGATAACAATGATGCCTTCTTTGGTCAAGAATTCACGTACCATAATGGCTTTGTGCGATGGTGTATTATCGTGCAACAAAAACCAACTGCCTGGCTCTCGATATTCCGGTCGAACTCGTCGAATTCTGGCCCACAATCGTTGTAGAACTCCCAGATAATATTCTGCGTTCACCGTCAGACCTTCTGGGACGAATTCATTGTGAACAATTCCCTTTAAATCGAAGAAAACGGTCAGCATTGTTTTGATTTTGCTCTTCTGAAAGCGTAATTTTTTCTCTTTTGGCTCTTCTGGTGACTTTCATGCCGCACTCTGACGTTTTGTTTTTGGCTCGTATTGAAAACACCACGTTTCATCACCAGTTACAATGGCTGACATGCTTGCCGGATTCCTTCGGGACATTTTTAACATGTCTTTGCAATGCTGAACTCTCCAATCTTTTTGGTCGTCTGTCAGAGTGTGTGGCACGAAGCGCGCACAGACCTTCCGTTTGCCCAAATCTTCGGTCAAAATTCGATAGACTGCGCTTTTCGGTATCCCAGTTTCCTGTTCGATGAGTCTCGCAGACACACAGCGGTCGCTTCGAAGAATTTCTTTGACTTTCTCGATGTTTTCTTCATTGCGAGTGGTTTTTGGCGGCGGTGCTCGGTCAGCGTCTGCAAGGTCCTCACGACTGTCACGGAATCGGCCAAACCAACGGAAAACCTGTGCACGGGACATGCATTCATCCCCGTACACATTTTTTTAGCGTTTCGTACGTTTCTGCACCACTTTTACCCAATTTAAAACATAATTTAATATTCGCTCTTTGTTCCATGTTGGTTTTTCGACCGACGTACACAAAGTGACTTTACATAAAATGTCAAACCACAGTGAAATATCAACCGAATTCGTTCAAATTCTGAGGTTAAGTAGATGAAGGGTAGAACATTCATCTACCATCATTTACTCATAGATGTCGCTGCGCTAAGAACTTTGATGGAACCAGTCTCATCGTATCTGGGACAGACTGTGTATAACCTCAATCTCAACTTTAGATTAACATCAATTCTGGAAAAAGAAGGAAAGAAGAAGAGAAATTTAACATCATGTTTTACAATAATAAATAGTAGGATCATGTTTACAATAATAAATAATATGTTAGGAATTATATTATAATGATAAGCCAAGTAACAAATCACCATGTATTTTCTGTGAAGGACATATAACAATGCACTGGGTTGTACAAAGCGTTAGACGAACTCAATGCCGAAGGTAGGACCAAAATTGCAGTGTTAGAATCCTCCATAGAGCGATTAGCGTCTGTCGCTGAAACCGAACCAAATGAGAAGAAGAAGACAGTTGTTTTCCATTGTTGAGAGCTATAAGGAGCAATTAAATGTGTTCTTGGCGGTCTTTCGCAAGGCTAATGTCGTTAGCACTTGTGTCATAGATAAATTAGTTTGGGAGAATCTGCTCTCTCTGCCAGAGGAGCGGCAAAATGCTCTTCGTAAACGACGAGACAAACAAAGTTTGACAGATTCTTCTAGCCAAATCACAGACAAATTATTCAGCATCGTAAGGCATCTAGCTGAGACAACTCAGAGAAGTGCTGATACATTGGACATATTGTGTACGTACTATATTTTTGAATCATTTCATAAAAATATGGAATTTATTAGATATCTATCATGCAGAATGAAGCAGTAACTATTATCTTATCTTGAATATCTTGAATATATGAGATATGAGAATAGAAAAATATTTAACAGAAAATACATGGTACTGAAACAATTGTCTTATAGTAGCAAAATTTTATTTTCTAAGTAAACTAAGCTTTAAAAATCTAAATCCTTTATCGTTTTTTCCTAAATTATTTTTTAAATAAAATGTTTTATTGTAATAAAATTTATTAAAATGTTTTCTTATATCATAACTGATTTTGAATCGTTCTTTATTATAGGTTGTTGTATTTCTTCTAATAACTGTTATCGAAAAATAAATTCAGAAACAGCATTCCATTAAAAAAAGCAAAGATGACCTTCAATCTTAGGAATCACCTGAAAAAAAGCGTTACCACCGCAAGGATTACTTCTGCACCATGTAATTTCTCTTTGTTAGATAAATTATTATTTATTATTAACGCCTCACTATATATTGTCTGTTTAAGAATAATTATTACGATTCTACCGATTTTGCTGTTTTGTTTCAGTAACATCCTCTGACAAAGTTGATAACACGAGAAACGAGCTGGAGCATCAACAGCAAGTGATAGTGCAATCGGGAAAGCTCTTAGGAAAATATGGTAAATGCGAAGTCACCGATAAAGTATTACTTGCACTGGCCTTCGCGTTCTTCCTCGCCTGCGTGTTTTACATTTCACAAAAGAGACTGGTCTGAAAGCCCTTTGTATGTGATATTAATGAAATGGACTGATCATTTACGGTGATATCGTGACTGTAACATATTGCGCAGGAATTCTCACGATAAATGACATAGACAATGTATGTACTATTTAAGAGGAGAAATCAGGTGAGTTTTTACAAGTATTTTAATGACTTTACGCGTGTGTAGATAAATTGCTCGTTAATCTCTGAAGGACGTTTTCATTCGGTCATCAAATCTTATTAAATAAACTCAACTGGTTGTATATAATGGTATCCTGTAAGAAGATAAAATATTTATAAAATTTCAAAATATATACACGTTTCTACTATTCATTATCACTAAAATAACGATGTCGTATCGCGAGACGCTATGGAAACTAATTGCTCGTACATTTTTACAACCGTTTATGAATTCCTTCCTGGTGACTATTTCGTCTCTGTCTGCGTCCATCTTCTTGAAGAACTTGGATGTTAACTGCGGGCTGGATGGTCTGTGCGTCCTGCACCATTTCATAAATCGCAAATATTATGACCAACATTTCTCGCTTCGTGATGCAACCGTCTCCATCAAAATCGTAGAATCTGATGAAAAGTAGGTCCAGAGAGTATTTCGCATGTTATGATCTTCGAGATTATTGACTTCAATAAGTATTAGTGATCAAATATTTAATAAATATCCAATAATCAAGTAAAATTTCTATTGCGACTAATATTAACATTTTTAAATGTCACTTTTTAACTTTGAGTATTATTCCGAGGAAAAATGATTATACGAGGGTGGTCCGATAAGTACTTAGCCTACAAATGAAAAACGAAAATTTTGGAAAAGTGGCGATTTATTTCTCAACATAGTCTCCTTTTAGCTCAATACACTTGACCCAGCGATGCTCCAACTTCTTTAACCCGTCTGAAAAATACGTTTTCTCGAGGTCTGCAAAGTAGGCCTCCGTAGCGGCGACCTCCTCATTCGACTCAAATTTCTGCCCGGCGAGTGACTTTTTCAAGTTTGGAAACAAAAAGAAGTCGCACGGGGCCAAATCTGGAGAATACGGTGGATGGGGCAGCAGTTCGTAGCCCAATTCGACCAATTTGACCGTGGCGAAGGCGGAGGTGTGAGCCGGTGCGTTGTCATGGTGGAAGAGCACTTTTTTCTTCGCTAAATGGGGCCGTTTTTTCTTCAATTCGGCGTCGAATCGGCCCAATAATTCGGCATAGTACAGCCCTGTGACCGTTTTGCTCTTCTCCAGGTAGTCGATGTAGATCACACCTTGTGAATCCCAGAAAACGGTGGCCATCACCTTCCCGGCCGATAGGACAGTCTTCGCCTTCTTCGGAGCACGTTCGCCGAGTGAAGTCCACTGTTTCGACTGTTCCTTGGTCTCTGGTGTGTACCAGTGGATCCATGTTTCGTCGACGGTCACGAAACGACGCAGAAACTCCTTCGAATTGCGCTTAAACAGCGTCAAACACTGTTCTGAAGTGGTCTCACGGTTGCGCTTGTTGTCCGGAGTGAGCAAACGCGGCACCCATCGCGCCGACAGCTTTCTCATGCCCAAAATTTCATGCAGGATATGACCCACGCGGTCTTTTGAGATGCCTACAGTCTCAGCTATCTCGCGCACCTTCAATCGGCGGTCTGCCAATACGAATCGTGGATTTTTGTCATGTTATCCTCCGCGGTAGCCGTTTTCGGGGCACCTGGGCGTGGCTCATCAAAAACCGACGTGCGACCACGTTGAAACTCGTTAAACCAATTTTTGACGGTCGCCATCGAAGGAGAAGAGTCCCCGTACACAGCATCCAAACGCTCTTTGATTTCGCTGCGCGATTTCCCTTCCAAAAACAAGAATCGAATCACCGATCGATATTGCTCTTTTTCCATTTTTCTAAAATCCGCGGACACGCCCGCTTCCACACGCGGTCAAAACAAAACTACGAGTCCGATTCTGCTGAAATGTCGACAGTAGCCGTCTACGAGAATGTACTACTACACGATAGTAAATTTCTCTTGCGATAGTGGCGCCATCGGGCGGTGAGGCTAAGTACTTATCGGACCGCCCTCGTATATGTAAATTTTCTCTGCACAGCCATCATTAAACAGCAAGAAAAAAGTACAAAGTGGTCAGTCTGTGCCCGAAGAAGTTACAGAAAATCAAACCGAACTTCTTAACTGACACGAAATAAAAATCTTTCAGGTTGCGTTCGAAAATGAACCTGGAATCAGACAATCCGTTACTAACAGCGATTACTGCTCACCCAAATATCCAAGAGAGCTGATCGACCATGCCGTTCACGATCGATGCTGTGGCATCCAGAAGATCGCTGAAGCTGACGAAACCGTCGCCGTCCTTATCGAAACTGTGGAAGACGATTTGCGTGTATCTGGTTGGGTCGCCCAATGGGAACAGTTTTTGGCATATGCGGGTTTCAAATCGCCAGGCGTCACACTGTTTGCGCAGCATCTCCGTCGGCGGACCATATCGTCGTCAGTCCCGAAAAGACGGGACTCTTAGCTGAAAATATTTGAGCGAACGTTAATTCAGAACGCGATGTCGCAAACTTCTCGCGAAGAAATGAGAAAGAGATCTTTGCTTCTAAGTATTCTCTTGACGCGTGAAAAATTGGTCGCAAGTTTTGATACTTTTTTTGTAATCTTTTCTCGTAAATTCTTGTAGTATGTAACGATTACCGTGCGCGTGTTAGCTCGTTTCATGTAGTGAAAAGTAAAAATAAGAATTCTGAATAGTTTTGTATACTAATATTTCTTTCGTAGTCATAACATAAAAACTTATGCAATGTGACTTAACCCTTTCGTGTCTGACTTTTTTCTAGAAATAATGTACGTCTAATTCACGTTTTACTAAAGGTTTTTAGAATTGCTGATTATGAATTTGTAGTCAAAATTTCAAAATTCAGAATAGTACCTATAGTTGTAAAATATTTATATAGAAATTATATAAAATACACAAGTCAATATGTCCCACCGCATATATTTCATTTCTCACCTTTCGTTTACATGTAAATAATGATAATTACGAATATTATGATCTTATATGTATATATATTTATATAATAAATTACACAGTCTGTTTTGTCAAATATTTATTTCTATATACACCTTTCCCTTTTTAAATGCAGAATTGTAACTAAAATTTAGCAATATATAGGTTAGGAGCCATTTAAAACCCAACGCACGTCGCCACCATCTCGATCAGCTGATTGAGTGCAAGGCTTGCTGCAGATTTGCTGCCAATTTGCTCTCGTGTCTTGTGCGCAAGTGTTGCTCGGTGTTTGGTGCCTATTTGGTGCTAAGTTATGCGCTACAAAACTTGCGCGGTTTTTACTGCAAATTTATTGCAAGTTGCCCCGCATCAAGCCTTGACGTCAAAACACAATCCTAAAGAGGACACAGTTGCATATGGTTTTGGCATCAAGTTTTGATCGAATTTGCTGCCAATTTGCGCTCAATTTGCATTCATTTTGCTCATTGGGTATATATATACACTCAAACGCAAAAAACCCGGTACACTAAAAATTTGGGAAAAAATTACAAAATTTCAAATGATCATAACTTGGTAAATAATGAAGATACAAATATGCGCAGAAATGCAAAATGAAACGTCCTCTTTAAGAATATCTGAATGGCAATTATGCTCGGCCATTTTTTTCAAAATGGCGGATGATAAAGTGAGAGGATGCAAAATTGATAATCAAAGGTCCGTGTTTGCGATGGCGCATGGTGTGCATCAGGTATCGCAGCGTATTGGGACCAAATGCACATGAAAATATAAAGTGTTATCTTTAAAATGCTACTTTACTGAGCTCGATGTGATCATTTTTCACTGAGTTGTTCCAAATTTTGCTAAAAATGCGGTTCTCTTGTTAAATTTGCATAATTCAGTGAATAAGTATCGCATCAAGCTCTATAACGAAGTATTTTAAAGAAAACATTCTATACTTTTAGGTACTTTTCGTCCCATTGAGCTACGACACTTACTTTGCTCCATGCGCCGTCACACGCTCGAACCTTTTTTTAGCAACTTTTCATGTTCTCCTTTTTATCACCCGCCATTTTGAAAAAATATCGTTGTGCACAATTTCGATAGATCTTTCGAAAAGTACGGTTTCAAAGCTTTCAAACCGTTTTTGAAATTTGCTGCTAGGATTTAGGTGTCGAGATATTCAATTTCGAATTTGCAACAAATGTCGATTCAGCGAGGCTTAAGGGGCTAAGAGGTTCTGCGGTTCGTTTGGCTCTTTCATAATTTCAATAGCCGCGTTCATTATTCTCTATATAATAATTTACACAATTTTGCGAATTGGAAATTTAATTTTTGTCAAAAGTTATCATTCTTTACCCTTCAGTTACGCATGATCACTGTGGTATACACTTTAGTTCGCGAAGCTGTCCCTAGCTCTCTACCTTCTCCGTACGATTGGCCATTATGGTACACAGCTTGAATATGCTGTTCAGGATCGCGCCTGAGTTCGCGGTGACCCGGTGCGCGGGATGGCGAGTCGCTGGACGCCACCTGAACGTCGAAATTCCCTGGCGCTCTTAGTCCACGGAGCCGCCGCGACGCGGCGATCTGGGTTGTCGCGCGCGCGAGCCCCTCGGCTCGCACGCGAGTTCGAGCTGCCCAGGGCATATAAGAGTGCCCGCGGAGACGATCAGAGATTGCCTTCGTACAGCTTTTGGCCTTCGTACGGTCCACCGCCGATAGTGGCACTATCTCTTGTACGCTGGACTTCACGAGTTTGTCAGTACGCCGGGCTTACGTTCTGGCTTGACTGAGATTCTGTCGGTGCGCCGGGCTTTAACGCCTGGCTTGGCTGGATTTTTCTTAAATGTATGTGCCAAGACAATAAACAAAGACAAACAATTTTCCTTTTCCGAACGTGTTCACTCCGATAAGCGCTGCCTCGTGCGACTTTTCTTTTTCCGTGATCTTTTCCTTTCGAGGCGCGTTGCTTCGTGCAACTTCATCAATTTAAACCATAATTGATTGTTTCGCATCGAAATTATTGCGTCGATTATGGCGACGATAAATCCTGAAAAGGCTGCTCAAGTTATTGCTTTAATTGAAGATGGCAGAAGTCGAAGGTACGTTGCTCAGGCACTTGATTTGTCAGTATCAACTGTGCAACGTGCTTATGCCAGGTACTTAGAAACCAATTCTTTCCATAGAAGGCCTGGTTCGGGACGTCCTCGATGTACCAATCACAATGATGACCGATTTATTGTTTCAAATTCGTTAAGAGACAGACATCGAACATCTGTTCAAATTAGAAACAATTTAAGGGATGTCCGCAACATTAATATATCCGTTAACACCGTGCAGAGAAGATTAAAGGAACAAAATCTGCTTTCGCGCAGGCCAACAGCTGTACCTTTGCTTAAATGTCACCATCGCGTAGCTCGACTCAATTTTGCAATTGAGCATAGAGACTGGACTTACGCAGACTGGAGCAAAGTACTCTTTAGCGATGAATCTCGTTTTTGTGTCTATTCTCCAGATGGACGAGAACGAGTTTATCGTCGCGGTGGAGAACGATTTGCAGACTGTACGGTAAGTGAGAGGCATAGCTACAATGGAGGCTCTGTAATGATTTGGGCAGGAATTTCAGCTAATGCTCATACAGATCTGCACTTTTTTGAGAAGAATATGAAAGCAGATGTATACGTGGAAGACATACTCATTCCGTATGTTGTTCCGTACGCACCCTTCATCGGAGAGAACTTCTTGTTTATACAAGACAATGCTCGACCACACACTGCGAGAAGAGTGCTTGATTTCTTCGATGAAGTTGGCATAAATCGACTCGATTGGTCAGCAAATAGTCCAGATTTAAATCCAATCGAACACTTATGGGACAACCTCGGCAGGAAAGTACGAAATCACGTACCTGCTCCTCAGTCACTGCGAGAACTGCGAATAATTCTCGAAAACGAATGGAATACAATTACGCAGGATGAAATTAAAAGACTAATAAGGAGTATGCCTGATCGTATGAATGAGGTAATACGCGCACGAGGCAGTCATACCCACTATTAGTATACACACACCACACACACAGCAGAGAGGGTTTGGAGTCATTAATTACTGCAGGAGTGACGAACTGCGGGGTCCTTATCTCTGCTGTAACACCACACACACACACACACACACACACCACAAGGAGGGTGTGAAATCTTGAAATACTGTGGAGCTGACGAACCACGGGGTCCTTATCCTTGTGGTATACAAACACACACACACACACACACTACATACAATGGGACTTTTCCTACCAGTAAAACTCCATGCGGTTTATATTGGGAAGACTTACAACCATAATTTGAGCTAATGACAGCGGTATCTTAAAACGCAATTCATCTTTATTATGTAATATCGATTACGCAAAATGAAGAACCTAAATTGAATTTTACTTTCATTTCCCTGGCTTTCAAAATAATAAATGCAAATCATTGAATATATTGTGCAGGTTATGTAAATTATTGTATAGAGAATAATGAACGCGGCTATTGAAATTATGAAAGAGCCAAACGAACCGCAGAGCCTCTTAGCCCCTTAAGCCTCTCTGAATCGACATTTGTTGCAAATTCGAAATTGAATATCTCGACACCTAAATATCCTAACAGCAAATTTCAAAAACGGTTTGAAAGCTTTGAAACCGTATTTTTCGAAAGATCTATCGAAATTGTGCGCAACGATATTTTTTCAAAATGGCGGGTGATAAAAAGGAGAACATGAAAAGTTGCTAAAAAAAGGTTCGAGCGTGTGACGGCGCATGGAGCAAAGTAAGTGTCGCAGCTCAATGGGACGAAAAATACCTAAAAGTATAGAATGTTTTCTTTAAAATACTTCGTTATAGAGCTTGATGCGATACTTATTCACTGAATTATGCAAATTTAACAAGAAAACCGCATTTTTAGCAAAATTTGGAACAACTCAGTGAAAAATGATCACATCGAGCTCGGTAAAGTAGCATTTTAAAGATAACACTCTATACTTTCATATGCATTTGGTCCCATTACGCTGCGATACCTGATGCACACCATGCACCATCGCAAACACGGACCTTTGATTATCAATTTTGCATCCTCTCACTTTATCATCCGCCATTTTGAAAAAAATGACCGAGCATAATTGACATTCAGATATTCTTAAAGAGGACGTTTCATTTTGCATTTCTGCGCATATTTGTATCTTCATTATTTACCAAGTTATGATCATTTGAAATTTTGTAATATTTTCCCAAATTTTTAGTGTACCGGGTTTTTTGCGTTTGAGTGTATATATGAATTTTAACTCTTATCTGATATTTGTTTATCATTCATTTGTTTTTTCTGCTATTTTCCTTGTGTGAACTTCTCTTTATTCCTGCATTCCAGACTTCATTCCATAGTTAACGATGTTGGCAAAATGACTCCACTGCAAAGAATTATGCCATAAACATGAATGATATTATGATGTATCAAAATTTAAACACACATTACAATTATACAATTATATATATTGGGTGAGTGCAAACGTTCGTGCGGAGTTTGTGAGTAAAAGTCACACAGTGATTAGTCAAACAAAAATCTTTATTCAATCAATGATATATTCTCCATCGTTTTCTATAATCTTTTCCCAACGTTCTGGCAGCATACGGATGCCTCGATCATAAAAACTGCGCGGTTTAGATTCGAAGAACGAAGAGACGCCGTTTTTTAAGGCCTCCAAAGAGTCAAAGTTTTTTCCATTTAAATAATTTTGCAATGATCGGAACAAGTGATAGTCAGATGGTGCGATATCAGGAGAATACGGTGGATGCGTTAAGACATCCCATTTCAGGCTCTTCAGTTTGCGCAGCGTCTTTTTCGAAACGTGTGGTCTGGCATTGTCGTGATGAAAGACGACTCCCTTGCGATTTGACAAAATCGGACGTTTCCCTTTTATTTCTCGATTCAGATTGGTTAATTGGCGACAGTACTTGTCCGAATCAATCGTTTCGCCAGCGGGGAGAAGCTCGAAATAGATTATGCCCTTGCAATCCCACCAAACAGAGAGCATCACCTTCATCGGGTGCAAACTGGCCTTTGCATTGCGTCACCATGCTCACCTGATTGTTTCCATGTCCGTTTACGCTGAACATTGTTGTAGAGGACCCATTTCTCATCGCCCGTCATTAGTCGATCCAAAAACGACTCGTTATTGAGCCGCCCGAGTAAAGAAACGGCTGCAGAAATTCGCTTGATTTTGTTCTTCTCGGTCAGCAAATGGGGCACCCATATATCGAGCTTCAAATCGAATCCCATCTTTTTTAAACGCCGAAAAGCGGTTGATCGGTCAACGTTTAGTGCTGTAGCAACTTCTTCTGTTGAAATTCGCGGATTATTGAGCACTAAAGTACGCAAAACATCGTCATCAATGTCAGAAGGTCGACCAGAGCGTGGCTCGTATTCAAGGTTAAATTCTCCGCGCCGAAATTTAGCAAACCATTTTTCCACAGTTCGTTTAGCTGGTGCTTCATCCTGATAAACATCCTGAATGTTTTTTACGGCTGCGGCAACGTTTATTCCCTTCCGAAACTCGTAAAGCATAACATGCCGTAAATGCACCTTATCGATACTCATTTTTAAAGTGATATTTCTCGAAGCAGTTTGTATGAAAACAAATGATTTTTTTTTTAATAACAGCTGAAGACGTCACCTTTCCAACGTTATATAATATGTAGATGGAAGTATTAATGACAACACTTTACGACGCTTATAACTCCATCTATTGAAACTCCGCACGAACTTTTGCACTCACCCAATAATAATAATCTATTAATTTATAAATATATATATTCACATTATAATTATTTTTTTATCTCATTTATCTTCATGCACTCCACATTTCCACATATTCGTGTCATTTTAATATATTTATATTTTTATGCCACGTTATATAATTTATATTAATATTTAAGAGGAATTATAATTCTTCGATATTTATTGTTTACACGCACCCACATTTGTCAAAAACGTTTCACAAACTAACAGACATATTACTTAAACCGTGTTATTAATCTACAGAAATTAAAATTATATCGTCTAGAGGTTTTCATTCGTACCAATATTATCTCCTCCACTTTTCGAGAAAATAAAGTCTAACTCAATGTTGGCATCTTCGTCGCCCGTCATGCACGTGTGACGGCCATCTTGGATTAACCGGCGCGACTGACGACGGAGCATAGATTCAGTAGAGTGAAACTTACTAGCGCAACCGTGCCTATAGGAGAGAGTGCCATCTCCCGGGTTGGGCCTTCCGCGACTTGTGGGGCTATGTTCCGATATTCACTTCCAGCGAAGAAAATCCATAGTATGTGCAACACAAACTATATATTTTCAGTACTGGTAGTGAATAATGGAGCTCAGCCTGGGAGTTTCCACCGGAGCAGCGGCAGTCGGCTGATTGGCTTTCCGACGACCAATCAGACGTCCCCATTGCGGTACGCCGATAAAACGGTCGCAAATTTGTGCGAAAGATGCCGGGCAGCTTTTCCGAATTGAGCTAATCGTATTTTTTATGATATTTCGTTGAGGGGGAGAACAAAACGACCGATGCAAGAGATGCTCGACAGCTTTGTCGAATCGAGATCATCGTATCTTTCCATTAGGCTTCGCTGAAGGGGGAGGGAGGGGAGAAAACGAACGATGCTTGAGATGTCCCACGGCCGTTCCGAAAGTCGCTGTACATTTTCTCACAGCGTGATTCGCTCAGGGGAGGGGGGAGAAAAGGAACAATGCAAGAAATGCCCGAGTTATTTTTCATGATATTTCGTTGAGGGAGCGAGAAAACGAACGATGCGAGAGATGCCCGGCAGCTTTACCGAATCGAGCTCTTCGTTTTTTTCCATGATATTTCGTTGAGGGAGCGAGAAATCGAACGATGCGGGAGATGCCTAGCAGCTTTGCTGAATCGATTTTTTTCATGATATTTCGTTGAGAGAACGAGAAAACGAACGATGCAAGAGTTGCCCGGCAGCTTTGCCGAATCGAGTTTCTCGTTTCTTTTCATGATATTTCATTGAGGGAGGAGAAAACGAACGATGCGAGAGTTGCCCGGCAGCTTTGCCGAATCGAGCTCTTCGTTTTTTTTCATGATATTTCGTTGAGGGAGCGAGAAAACGAACTATGCGGGAGTTGTCTGGCAGCTTTGCCGAATCGAGTTATTCGTTTTTTCTCATGATATTTCCTTGAGGGGAGGAAAATGAACGATACGAGAGTTGCCCGGCAGCTTTGCCGAATCGAGTTTCTCGTTTTTTTTTCATGATATTTCGTTGAAGGAGCGAGAAAACGAACGATGCGAGAGATGCCCGGCGGCATTGCCGAATTGTTTTTTTTCATGATATTTCGTTGAGGGAACGAGAAAACGAACGATGCGAGAGTTGCCCGGCAGCTTTGCCGAATCGAGCTCTTCGCTTTTTTCCATGATATTTCATTGAGGGAGGAGAAAACGAACGATGCGAGAGTTGCCCGGCAGCTTTGCCGAATCGAGTTTCTCGTTTTTTTTTTCATGATATTTCGTTGAGGGAGCGAGAAAACGAACGATGCGAGAGATGCCCGGCGGCATTGCCGAATCGTTTTTTTTTCATGATATTTCGTTGAGGGAACGAGAAAACGAACGATGCTCGAGTTGCCCGGCAGCTTTGCCGAATCGAGCTCTTCGTTTTTTTTCATGATATTTCGTTGAGGGAGCGAGAAAACGAACTATGCGGGAGTTGTCCGGCAGCTTTGCCGAATCGAGTTATTCGTTTTTTCTCATGATATTTCCTTGAGGGGAGGAAAATGAACGATACGAGAGTTGCCCGGCAGCTTTGCCGAATCGAGTTTCTCGTTTTTTTTTCATGATATTTCGTTGAAGGAGCGAGAAAACGAACGATGCGAGAGATGCCCGGCGGCATTGCCGAATCGTTTTTTTTTCATGATATTTCGTTGAGGGAACGAGAAAACGAACGATGCTCGAGTTGCCCGGCAGCTTTGCCGAATCGAGCTCTTCGTTTTTTTTCATGATATTTCGTTGAGGGAGCGAGAAAACGAACTATGCGGGAGTTGTCCGGCAGCTTTGCCGAATCGAGTTATTCGTTTTTTCTCATGATATTTCCTTGAGGGGAGGAAAATGAACGATACGAGAGTTGCCCGGCAGCTTTGCCGAATCGAGTTTCTCGTTTTTTTTTCATGATATTTCGTTGAAGGAGCGAGAAAACGAACGATGCGAGAGATGCCCGGCGGCATTGCCGAATCGTTTTTTTTCATGATATTTCGTTGAGGGAACGAGAAAACAAACGATGCGAGAGTTGCCCGGCAGCTTTGCCGAATCGAGCTCTTCGCTTTTTTCCATGATATTTCATTGAGGGAGGAGAAAACGAACGATGCGAGAGTTGCCCGGCAGCTTTGCCGAATCGAATTTCTCGTTTTTTTTTCATGATATTTCGTTGAGGGAGCGAGAAAACGAACGATGCGAGAGATGCCCGGCGGCATTGCCGAATCGTTTTTTTTTCATGATATTTCGTTGAGGGAACGAGAAAACGAACGATGCGAGAGTTGCCCGGCAGCTTTGCCGATGCGAGGTATTCGTTTTGTTCCATGAGGCTTAGCTGAAGGGGGGAGAAAACGAACGATGCGAGTGTTGCCCGCCAGCTTTGCCGAATCAAGCTCTTCGTTTTTTTTCATGATATTTCGTTGAGGTAGCGAGAAAACGAACGATGCGGGATATGCTCAGCAGCATTGCCGAATCGTTTTTTTTCATGATATTTCGTTGAGGGAACGAGAAAACAAACGATGCGAGAGTTGTCCGGCAGCTTTGCCGAATCGAGCTCTTCGTTTTTTTTCATGATATTTCGTTGAGGGAGCGAGAAAACGAACAATGCGGGAGTTGCCCGACAGCTTTGCCGAATCGAGCTCTTCGTTTTTTTTCATGATATTTCTTTGAGGGGGGAGGAAACGAACGATGTGAGAGTTGCCCGGCAGCTTCGCCGAATCGAGGTATACGTTTTTTTTCCTAGAGGGGGGAGAAAACGAACGCTGGGAGAGTGGCCGGCCAATTTTGCCGAAGCGAGGTGTTCGTTCCTTCGAAGAGACTTCGACGAAAGGGGGAGGGAGGAGAGAATGAACGAAACATGCGATGTCCGTCGGCCATTCCGAATGTCGCCGTACATTTTCTCAGGGCGAGATTCGCTGAGCGGAGGGAAAACGAGCGATGCGAGAGATACCCGGCCGCTTTGCCGAATCGAGGTTTTCGTTTTTTCCGTGATGCTTCGCAGAAGGGAGGAGAAAACGCACGATGCCGGAGATGCCCAGCAACTTTGCCGAATCGAGCTCTTCGCTATTTTTTTCATGATATTTCGTTGAGGGAGCGAGAAAACGAACGATGCGAGTGTTGCCCGGCAGCTTTGCCGAACCGAGCTCTTCGTTTCTTTTCATGATATTTCGTTGAGGGAGCGAGAAAACAAACGATGCGGGAGATGCCCAGCAGCTTTGCTGATCGCTCTTTTTCATGATATTTCGTTGAGGGAACGAGATAACGAACGATGCGAGAGTTGCGCGGCAGCTTTGCCGAATCGAGCTCTTCGTTTTTTTTCATGATATTTCATTGAGGGGGAAGAAGACGAAAGAAGCGGGAGTTGCCCGGCAGCTTTGCCGAATCGAGCTCTTCGTTTTTTTTCATGATATTTCGTTGAGGGAGCGAGAAAACGAACAATGCGGGAGATGCCCGGCAGCTTTGCCGAATCGAGCTCTTCGTTTTTTTTCATGATATTTCATTGAGGGGGGAGGAAACGAACGATGAGAGAGTTGCCCGGCAGCTTTGCCGAATCGAGCTCTTCGTATTTTTTCATGATATTTCATTGAAAGGGCGAGAAAACGCACAATGCGAGAAATGCCCAGCAGTTTTGCCGAATCTTTCTCTTCGTTTTTTCATGATATTTAATTTGGGGGGGAGGGGAGGGAGAAACGAAAGATGGGGGTGTTACCCGCCAGTTTTACCGAATCGAGTCTTCGTTTTTTCCAAAAGGGAGGAGAGGGGGAAAAAACGAACGATGCGAGAGTTGCCCACCAGTTTTACGGAATCGAACTCTTCGTTTTTTCCATGAGGCTTCGCAGAAAGGGGGAGAAAACGAAGGATGCAAGTGTGGCCGCTAGCTTTGCTGATTCGAGGTGTACGTTTTTTTTCCTAGAGGGGGGGGAGAAAACGAACGATGCAAGTGTGGCCGGCGAGTTTTACCGAAGCGAGGTGTTGGTTCCTTCCAAGAGACTTCGTCGAAAGGGGTGGGAGGAGAGAACGAACGATACATGCGATGTCCGTCGGCCATTCCGAATGTCGCTTTACATTGTCTCTGGGCGAGATTCGCTGAGTGGGAGGAAAACGAGCGATGTGAGAGATGCCCGGCGGCTTTACCGAATCGAGGTATTCGTTTTCTTCCACGAGGCTTCGCTGAAGGGGGGAGAAAACGAACGATGCGTGTGTAACCCGCCAGTTTTGCCGACACGATCTCTTCGTTTTCTTCCAGGCGATATCGCTGAGGGGGGCAGAAAACGAACGGTGCGAGAAATGCCCGGCAGCTTTGCCTAATCGAGCTGTTCGTTTTCTTCCAGGTCGAGGTGATGGTTTTTTTCGATGAGGCTTCGCTGAAGGGGGGGGAGAAAACGTACGATGAGAGAGACGCACGTCAGCCTTGCTGACTCGAACTTTCGTTTTTTTCCAGGAAATTTCGCTGTGGGTGGAGAAAGATGAACGATGCGATTGATGCCCGTCAGCTTTGTCGAATCTAGCTCTGCCTGTTTTTTTTCCACGAAAGTTCACTGAAGGAAGGAGAAAACGAATGATATGAGAGATGTCCGACAGCTTTGCTGAGTTGAGCTGTTCATATTTTCGGAGTCATTTCAATTGGGTCGAAGGGGAAGGAGAGTTATCATGGATACGAGAGGTATGGATCAGCCGATCCTGACGGCACTGTACATGTTTTTCTCACCGTTATTGCGATGAGGTGGGTGAAAACGCAGGATTTGGAAAGACATTTTATTTTTATTGTGGTGTAAGGTGAGAACGAATGTTTCAAAGAACGTAGGTTAGCCGTGGCGATTGAAGGTTGCCGTCCCCTTTTCTACTTTGACCGAATGCGCTGCGTGAGATCGACAACGAAAGTCAAATTTATTGCATGCCTTCCTGCGTGTCAGACACGACATTCATTGTCTGAGATGACCAGTTTCTGGAATGAAATAGAGGGGGAGGAACTCGTGAAATGCTAGTCAGCCGTGCCGAACTGAAACGTGCATGGTCTTCGCCGATATTCTGAGGAGTGGGGAGAATACGGAGATTTTGACGAAAGAGCATTTTACCATGCCTGCTCGTGCCGTGCACGATCTTCGTCGATATTCTCAGAAGGGGGGAGGGGGGTGGCGTGAGAACGAAGGACTTGGTCAAGGCGGGCCAGCCGTGGCGAACGACGCTGTACATTTCTCTCAGCGTTATTTCGATGAAGGAGGAAAAACGAACGATTCGAGAAATACGAATTAGCCGTGCCGAACGGCGCGGTACATATTTCTCAGTGTAATTTCGATGAAGTGATGGGATTGTGGGGGGGGAGGAAACAAACATTTCGACAGATGCCTGTCGGTCGTTCCGCACGTCGCTGTACATTTTTCTTTCAGAGTGATTTCGATAAGGGGGGAAAAATCGATTCCTCGGAGAATATTGAATGTAGAGGTCTGAAGTTTTCGCCAAATATTTTTCTGATGTTCAAAAACAGAAATTTTTGCAGTAGTTTTTAGCAGATTAAATTTTTGTACAAATAAATATTTGTACAAAAAAACGGCCGAAATTTGATTTTTTTGCTCCATTCTCCTAGTTTTTTCTATATGTCCATCTTAAACGTACTATCAATATTATTTTATTCAAAAGATTTGTAATCAGCGATTCGAAAAACTCATATATCATCAACAAAAATCGTAAATTTTATCAATTTCGTATATTATGGTTACCATATTGAATCCGCTATTTTAAATTTTGCAAATCTGACTTCAGATTCGTAATCAGCGACCCGGAAAACGTATACTACCAAATATTTTAATAATTTTCTCAAGGGAAGTTAATTCAGCAGTGAAAGGGTTAAACATTGCTTTTTCATCTCCCTGCCAGTGATGCCAGAAACGCAATCCGATAGCACAGCACAGCATGCGAGAGGTAGCGCACACAAATGAGCGACTCCATGTCCGTGAGCGCTCGGAGCTTCGGCCGGGCGGAAGACAAGAGCAGACGACGTCTGTTGTATCTGTCTTCGCCGAGCGATACATATAGATAATAAAGGCGTGCAATTTGCTGTTCTGCTCCCACTCGTTCCCGACTGCTCACGCTGGCGACTCCAGACGACGCTGTCGTTGCTCCACGATGAGTGGAAAGGATGGAAGAGACACAGGAGCTCATCGGGAATGAATTTGATCTGTTTCGGTCGAGACTGCCGAGTTTCGAGATTCCCGACTACTCTCGACTATTCCCGAAACCGACGAAATGTAGCTAAAAAATTTTTTCCTAATTGGACTTAAGGAGAGAATTTTTTTCGAAAAACTGTGAACTTTTTAAAGTTCTGATTGCCAGCCGAAGAATTTTATCGGTTTTCCTTATGACTTGAATCGATTCGAGCAAAAGTGAAAGAGTTCTAGCTCATCAAAGTATCACAGATGCCGAATTTTCTAAGTCCAATTAAGAGAAATTTTTTCGAAAAACGGTCAATTTCTTTAGAGTTCTGGTTGTCCCTCCGAAAAGTTCTATTCCTCCGATAAGTTCGATTATTGTTAAGAATCGTTGAGTCGCGATCGAAGATAAAAAAGTTGCAGTCGTTTGAAGTTTCGAAGTGCTAAATTTTCCAATTCCCTCAGAGGTGAACAATTTTTTTCATAATCTCGGCATTTCGTTAAGAGTTCTGATAGCCCCCCCTCCCGCCCCCCGTCTCCTACAAGAGTTCTATCGATTTTCCTCAAGCATCAAAATGCTAAAGTTTAAGGTAAAAAAGTTATGGGCTTTTAAATTTAACTTATATTATTTCAAGATTGGAAGGAAATAAGGGTTCGGAAAGGAAATACACACGTTTTATATTATTTTATATTATAAAAATTTCTTTTATATTTTACTACTCTTCTTCGGTCTTCTCTTTTACATTTTGATAATTATCAAAAAGTTCATTTAGATTAAATATATCATATAAATTATGTAATTATGTAATTTATGTAATGTATTATGTAATGTATTATGTAATTGAAATAAATATTCGTCGGCTCCCTCACACCATAAATCATTTCAATCTTTTTCGTTTCTTTGCTTTTCACCTAGTCGATAATAATATTTAGTTCTGCGTTTAATTATATCGACATATCCCGGCAGTTTTATGCTTGTTTTAAACTGCACATCTCCTTGGTACATGCACTGTAAAAATTAATATTATTAATATTATTAATAATTATTATACACAAAGTTATTATATACAAGAATACTACTTACTACAATTGCCGGGACAATGGCTTGGTGCTAGGCAGCTAGTTTCCCCGGCTCTTTATACTTAATTCCGTGCCTCTGCGCCTGGACTTTTCGCCTTTCAGCTAGAAAAATAGCCCTTTCCCCATATTGGTGGGGTAATATTTGGCTTACCGCGATCGCATAAGCACTGAAAAGAAACAAAATATGAAAATAATACACACGCGCACAAAATTTTCGAATTACACTTTTTATATTACACTTACAACTATTGCGTACTCCTTGGGTTTATATCGCTTTTGTTCCATTTTATCACTGACTTCCTTTTTCACTTCCTTGTTGGACATGTTGACTGACTGACTGACTGGCTGTCTAACGGTTGACTGTCTGCGGTACATTATTTCAGAGGTATTGCTGAATCAACGTGGTCGTTTATTTCCAAGAGATTTCGCTGGGGGGGGGGACGAACGATGCGAGAGTTGCCCGTCGGCTGTTCCGAAAGTCGCTGTACATTTTTTTTCAGGGTGATTCGTTAAGGGGGGGAGACGAATGATTCGAAAGATGACCGTCAGCCGTCCCGAACGGCGCGGTACATATTTTTCAGAGTGGCTGATTGCATTACGGGCCCTTGTAATGAGATATCCGTAGGCCGGAACCTCGTTTCACGCGTACGTTCGAATTCAAGATTGCACTTTTTGTCCGTTTTCCTACCTATTTTGACCGAATGCGTTGCTGGAGGCCAACAATAAGAACCAGATTTTTTGCCTGCCTGCGTACCAAACATGCTGTTCACCGCTTCTGGCGTTCAGTTGAAAATAGGGATTGAAAGTGCGAACAAATGGCCAAATGATTATATACAGAACCACGGAATATATAATGTGTCTCTATTTTTGTGGTCTCATATTGAAAATTTACATTTTTCGCTTTCGAGTTGCATTGTACGTATATTTCCGCCTGTGAATCGAGCACAACGAGGCAGTTTTTATACATTTTGCAAACATTTTTATATTTTATACATTTATACATTTTTCGCTCATAGATACGTATATTTCCGCCTGTGAATCGAGCACAACGAGGCAATTTTTGTACATTTTGCAAACATTTTTACATTTTATACATTTATACATTTTTTCGCTCATATATATATATATTTGTGTGTGTGCGTGCGTGCGTGCGTGCGTGCGTGCGTGCGTGCGTGCGTGTGTGTGGGCGCGCGGTCACTCGCTCGTGGCGCTCGACGTCTAACGCTATTCCCTCTCTTTTTGGCGAAACCTGACCGCGACACACGAGCGTGGTCAATTCGTAAGATCAACAAACAATACGATGAGGATAGCACTTGTAACGATCATTTACTCGGCCACAACGAATCTGCGGCCACCATGGACTGCTGCGGCAACAGCTATGACAATTGCATCAATGTTTCGCTTTTTTGAGCCATTGACACGCTTCGCTATCATTCGACCGTTCTTCGCGACTGTTCTTCCTTTTTGTCGTTGTCATCGTCGTCGTCGTCGCTGTCGTCGTCGTATGGTAGTGCTACTGCGCATGTTCATCGTTGGCGTTGGCTAAGATTTCGTCGACATCTTGCCCTCGGGTACAATGTTGCACAGTGTGCCGATATGCGGCAACACACAGAGCATTGTTTTCATGCTCGCACTGAGCAGAATCTGAGAAACAAAGAATAAATATAGAGCCAAAAGAAACATGCTTGCTCGTTGGCACCACAAGATCCAATTGAATCGACTTGAATCTTTGTGCGAAGGTTGCGAAACGAGGGCTGCTGTTGTCGTCGGGAGCAGAGGCATCATGCCGCAGGCGAATCGCTTAGACCGCTGCCGCGCTCTCGCCATCATGTACAATTTTCAAGCGATCCGTTGGATGCGTGTGCAACAGCGAGGCGTCCATGTCGCGCAGAGAAGCTAAAATACGCGCGTTGCGGTCCAAAATTTCGTTCCTGCGACGAATAGCTTTGGCTACATTGTCGCCCGGCTTGCGTAAAATGCCAGCTATGCGCTCCGGTTGAGAAGTAGTAGTACGATGATGATCCGAAAGAGACGACGACGAAGCCAGTGACGAGTTGTTATTGTTGTTGTTGTTGTTGTTATCGTTCCCGTCGCCGTTTCTACCGTACTTGTTCAATCGCGATAGAAACGTAGCATCCGAATCGACGCGTTCGTACACGCGCCCGAACCTATCTTTACGCAACGACGTTGACATGACGAAGGAACGATTGTCTTCGTCTTCATTTTCGTGAACCTCACGCACCACCTGTGGCTGCGGTAGCAGGGGCGCCGGTGGTGAAACGGCAACGGCGGCGACTTCGTAACCTCGCGTACGTCCTGCCATTTCGTCGCTACCGTCGACTCGACGTTCTATCGTAATCGCGTTCGGTGTTGTTGTTGTTGTTGCTGTTGCTGTTGCTTCGTTGCAACAGTGAGACGCATTCTCGTCTTCGTCGCTGAAATTGTCATCGCGCCAGTCCTCTAGTTCACAACGATCACGATCATAAGATTCGTACAAATCGCACAAATATGCGTTCATGGCGTGTCGCATCGTGTCCGCAACACGATCGCACATTTTGCGCATGCTGTCGAGTGGAAATACTACGATACTTCCGTCGCATGATAACAGATGTTCCAGGCGACTGGCCTGAATGGTGACGAGAATCGTGATTATCGGATATCCAATGTTTCGTTTCAACGCGAAAATGGGATGCGTGTCATTGGGGTCGATATAGACGCATGGCATCGGCATCGTTCGGCCAAGATCAATGTGTCGTACATTGCAATCGCGTGTGCGTGTGATCCCAGCAACACCTACGACCACTAAACATCCGGGCGCATTGGTTTCGTCAAGATACGACGCGAACCAACGGGCGAATGAAATGTACGACCCGCGAATCAATGATTCATCGAGCAAATTTGCGATACACGTGTCGTAACGCGAGCTGATTCGGGCCTCGATTGTACGCCAGGAACGCAAAAATATGTTGTTACGATGACGACGAGCAACGCGATTGACACGAGTCGCCCCGCGACTTCGTATCGAACGATCTTTATGAAATTGAGCAGCAGCAGCAGCAGCAGCAGCAGCAACGGAGGTGGCGGTGGTAATGTTCGATGCACCACTATCGTCTGCGTCGTTCTCGCCGTCGCCGTCATCGTATTCTTCCTCAATCTCTTGTCCGTCCTCCTCCTCATCCTCCAGTTTGTCGCACGGAAACGAAAGTTCCTTTTCGCTCATGATCACTTCTTAGAGACAAATGCTCTCTAAGATTCCTCATGTAAAACAAGACAACCCGAGTCGAGTTTGAGGAGATGAACGACAAATTGAGCGACGATGTTGCTGTTTGTAGAACACGGCGACGAATATTAGCCGCATTGTTTCTATTACACTCCGAAGTCCCTGCTGCTGTCGCTGCTGCTGCTGCTGCTGCTGCTGCTGCTGCTACTGTTACTGCTGTTACCGTTGTACAAGGCAGCGAGGAATGGAAAAATGGTGCAATTGACAGTCTGACCGAATTGATCGTATCGCACGCGAGTATGAACTATTGTGGCAGCACAGCAACGACATGTTCTACATCTGACTACGAAACACGTCGGGCTTTATGTATTCCACTCGGTCGTGTGGATTCTATGGGCGACACATACAACGTCGAAACGATTCACAAGATACCGCAGCGTCTCGTACGCCTGGACGTAATGAGTTATGGCATAAGTTGTACATGGAATATGGTTCGCCACGTGTACCTTGGACTATACACCGGTACACCACGAGCCTTTGAAATACACGCTGGTATGTCGGAGGAAGAACGCGACCTCGTATTTACCACAGCTCACTACTTTGGGCGAGGACGAGTGGAAGGCTATATGAAGCTGTGCGAAGCATGTGCCGATGGAATCATCGAGGACGCGAGGGAAAAAGCTCGAACGTTTTATCTCCCGTTCAACAATTGCGATACTATCGCACCGTTTCTGATGCAAACACCGCTATTATGGATCAGCGCTCTTGGAGCGATCGTTGGTTTTGTCCTAACTTTGCAATCGTTTAATTTTTTTATCTTTTCGTTCTTCGTGCCGAGTATAGCCTTACTATTCATGCTACTTTACAACCGTTTGGTGCACGATGAAGCTGAGCGTGTCAAGTCTCTGCTCTACACTTGTCAACACGCTCGATATTTCCCCAATCGTTAGGTTAGGTTAGGTATCCACTAGCTCGAATTGTACATTTGGAAATAATAAAAAAATTAAATGAATGTCGTATGTCAGAGTGTGCCCACCTACGTATGGACCTACTACGGACCTACTACGGACCTACTACGGACAGGCGTGCGACGAAAATATCAGCATATAAATCGCTGATTACGAAGAAATAGCCAAAAAATTGCGAAATACAAAGAGGTCCAGGGTGTTTCATTTTAAGCGATATGGTCGATTATCTCGCGAATCGATGATTTTATTGAAAAATTTTTCCAACGAAAGTCGCATGGCTTGAAGGGGGGACATGATGGAAACGTGGACTTTACCCTTAATGACCTTGTCGAAATCAAGTCAAGGTCAGTAATATTTTTTTTAATGGAAACCTCTATTTTTTATTACATATTTCTGTACCTTATCTCGAGAGCTTTCCACATCTATAATAAAATTACGTTCCATTGTATACTTTCCGAGTTACGAAGCTTGAAAGTTAAGGCAGGATCGATCACTGATCCGGCAGCCAACTAAGGCAAGACCGATCACTGATCCGGCCGACTAAAGCAAGACTTATCAACGACTAAAGATATGTTCAAATTGATCTTCAGAATTACCCCCCCCCCGTATTGTAGGCAGTCCCGGCATACACTTCTCACATCGCGTTCGCTCGCGCTTCGTTCAATCGAGTCGAGTCGATCGGCAGCGCGAGATCGCGCGAAAAACCACCCGTTCTATATATATTAACAAAAATACAGAGCAGTAGCCCCTGGTCCTATTGTACCTCTGACTGCTCTGTACTACGGTACGTACAATAGTACCGGCGCGCGCCCGGCACGGCTAGGTACGTACTGGAAAATTGTACAACTTGTACAGTAGAGGGGGAAGTTTTACTTGTTCATTGGTCGAAAATCACAGTGGTGGGGGAAGCTTTGCTTGTTCATTGGTCGAAAATCAGAGTGGTGGGGGAAGCTTTGCTTGTTCATTGGTCGAAAATCAGAGTGGTGGGGGAAATTCCTCCAATCAGGTACAATGTACCCCCACTACAGAGCCAATCGGCGACTTTAACGCAATGCTGCGGTACGTGTTGTTGTTGTGACTGGGATCGCAATATTGCCGATTTTTGATACATTTCGCGCATGTAGCGAAGAAAACGAACAATGTGAAGGATGTCCGGCAGCTTTGCCGAATCGACCTGTTTTTTCCAGAAGATTTCGCTGAAGGGGGATAGAAAACGAACAATGCGAAAGGCGCACGTCAGCCTTGCCGAATCGAGCTCTGCATGTTTCTCTTCAAAAAGATTTCGATGGGGAGGAGAAAACGAACGATGCGAAAGATGACTTCAGCTTCGCTGAAACTTGCTGTTCGTCTTTTTTTCCAAGACGGGGGAGAAAACGAACGATGCGAAAGATGCACGTCAGCCTCGCCGAATGGAGGTTTTCGAATCTTTTCCTAGAGAGGGGAGAAAATGAACGATACGGGAGTTGCCCGTCGGCTGTTCCGAAAGTCGCTGTACATTTTCTTTCAGCGAGATTCGCTGGGGGGGGGGGAGTAAACGAACGATGGGTGAGATGCCCGTCGGCCTTGCTGAATCGAGCTCTGCATGTTTCTCTTCAAAAAGATTTCGATGGGGAGGAGAAAGCGAACGACGCAAGAGAAGCACGTTAACCTTGCCGAATCGAGGTTTTCCGTTTTTTCCAAGAGGGGGGGGGAGAGGGTGAGAAAAAACGAACGATGCGAGAGATGCACGTCAGCCTTGCCGAATCGAGCTGTTCGTTTTTTTTTCAAGATATTTCGTTGAGGGGGAGGAAAACGAGCGATGCGAGAGATGCCGGGCAGCTTTGCCGAAACGAGCTATTCGCTATTTTACAAAAAGATTTCGTGAGGAGAAGAAAACGAACGATGCGAGAGATGCACGTCAGCCTTGCCGAATTGAGCTCTGCATATTTTTTCAAAATGATTTCGACGAGGGGAAGAAAACGAACATTGCGGGAGATACCCGTCAGCTTTACCGAATCGAGCTGTACATTTTTTTTCAGAGAGTTTCACTGAGGGGGGGGGAGCGAACGATGTGGAAGATGCCCGTTTGCCTTGCCGAATCGAGGTTTTCGAATTTTTTCCTAGATTCGGGAGAAAACGAACGATGCGAGAGATGTCCGTCAACTTTGCCGAATGTCGCTATATATTTCTATCCAGAGAGATTCGCTGATGGGAGGAGAAAACGAACGAAGCCGAGCGTGACTTGAGAATTACCCCGTACTGTAGGCTCTCCCGGCATACACTTTTCGCATCGCGTTCGCTCGCACTCCGTTCGATCGAGTCGAGTCGATCGAACAAAGCACGAGATCACAGAAAAAACCATCCGTTCTATATATATTAACGAAAGTACCGGTGTACAGAGCAGTAGCCCCTGGTCCTACTGTACCTCTGACTGCTCTGTACTACGGTACGTACAATAGTACCGGCGCGCGCCCGGCACGGCTAGGTACGTATGGAAAATTGTACAATTGCACAGTAGAGGGGGAAGCTTTCGCTTGTTCATTGGTCGAGCTCAAGTGGTGGGGGGAATTCTCCAGTCAGGTAAATGTACCCCCCAAAGCGCAATTGGCGACTTTAACGGAATGTTGCACG